>NC_134088.1:112507085-112769585 GCF_000715075.1 Nicotiana tabacum | reverse complement strand
GTTGTGGTGTAATCGCACCTACGCAAGTTTGACCGCAGGTACGTGACCGCAGAGGCGAGGAAATGGACGTAGGTGCGGTTTGGGCGAAGTAGGGCAGTAATCGCAGGTGCGAAGGGTTGTCCGCACCTGCGAGGTCGCAGATGCGGTAAAGTGTCACAAGTGCGAGAATGCCAGAGGGGTAGCATGGTTGTAGAAGCGGAAGGGCATCAGCATATGCGAAGGCGCAGAAGCGCGTGGAGGACCGAAGAAGCGGATTTCACCTAGCTTGGAGGGAACCATAACTGCGATGGATTTTCCACAGGTGCGGAGCCACAGGTGCGGCTGGTGTACCGTAGATGCGGAAGGTCAGCTTGGCAGATTGTTTTAAAGACGGGACTTGACCCATTTTCTTCTATTTTTCACTTGGTTGGGGCGATTTTGGAGAGCTTCAAAGGGAGGGTTTCATCAAGCAACACAAGGTAAGTGATTCTCACTTATTATAGGTTAAATACATGGTTTGTATAAGGATTTAAACATGGAAGTTAGTAGAAATTATGGGATTTTTGGTAGAAAACCTAGAATTTGGTATTTTTGGATTTTGACCACGAATTTGGGCATTGAATTGAGAATAAATTATATATTTGAGTTCGTGAGGTTATGGGTAAAGTTTATATTCGAACATTTTCGGAATCTGGGCACGTGGGCCCGAGGGTGATTTTATCTACTTTTCGAGTGAAGTTGGAAATTTGTTTAAATTGAATTATAATGAGTATTAAAGTATATATTTATGGGTTTGCACATTTATTGACTAGTTTTGGAGCGTTGGGCATCAGTTTGAGTTGTTGGAAGGGCTTGAGAGCCGGTTATGGAATTTCAGAGCGAGGTAAGTCTCCTTTCTAACCTTGTAAGAGGGAATTAATCCCATAGGTAAATCAAATCATTATGTACTTCTATTTGTGGGGGCTATGTGCGCACGAGGTAACGAGAGTCTGAGCGTAGCTACTATTATGCTTATGTCCGGGTAGTCTAGGACTCATATCATGTTGTACTTGTGATGTTGTGCCCTACTTGTTAAATTAATTGTTTAAAATATTTAGAAACTCGATAAAGGAATTGTAAAAGGTTAAACTTCATTTACTTGACCGTTAAATGGGAATTTGAAATTTCTTGGAATATTTGTCCTTAATAAACCTTGAATTGGTTGTTTAATGTGTTTTCTCTTTTGTGGAGCGGGCCGAACGCCTCGGTAACAGATAGATGCATCTATAGTTCGTGCCATTCGACCCTCGGCAGTGCATAATTTAAATATTATGTTGGATCGGGCCGTACGACCTCAGCATGATATATTTTTTTTGGAATTGATTATAATTGATATTGCTTTCATTGGCCTGGGATACAAAAATGTTAAATGACGAAAATAAATTTGAAAATTTCTTATGAACAAAAGAATTGTTTACTTATTTCATAATATTGTGTTTACAATCGTTCTACGTAATCCATGCCTAATTATATCATTGATGTTTTATTTATAGCACATAGTAAGTGTCGAAGTCTATCCCTCGTCACTACTTCTTCGAGGTTAGATGGGATACTTACTGGGTACGCGTTGATTTACGTACTCATACTACACTTGCTACACATTTTTGTGTAGGTGTATATATGTCTAGTGGCCTTGTGGGCACAAAGGCGCGGTTATTACAGGGACTTAGGTGAGCTACATTCCACGTTACGAGTTCGCAGCCAGCAGAGTCTCCTTCAGAGTATTTATATTTCTCCTGTCCGAATTTGTATTCCGGACAGATGTTGTATTTTATTTTACATTCCTAGTTGAGGCTCATGTACTTGTGACACCAGGTTTTGTGGTGATTTAGGTTGTCATGTATTGAAATTATTAAAAATATTATTATTTATTCTATAAATTTCATCTTTTACTATTTAATTGAAGGAAATATGATTTCAAAAATATTAAAATGAGAACCTAATTAAGTATTTATTTTTGGCTTGCCTGACAGCGGTGTTCGGCGCCATCACGACCTTTAATGGATTTTGGGTCGTGACAACATGGTATCAGAGCACTAGGTTCACTTAGGTATCACAAGTCATGAGCAAGTCTAGTAGAGTCTTGCAATTCGGTACGAGATGTCTGTACTTATTTTCGAGAGGCTACTGGGCTGATAGGAGCACTTCCTTTCTTGATTCCTCATCGTGCGATTTGATTCCTTTGAGGCTTATGCCTTCATTTCCTTCCTATTCAATCTTATGCGACGTGAAGCGCTTGTTATAAATTTAGAATCGAGGAATTTTAATGGCACTACTGATGTAGAGCAGGATGTTTCTCCCTGCGTATTCGATTGGGCTAATGTCATTGCCTTGTGGAAGGATGTTCTGTCATCTCAGCTCAATAGCTGTATTTCTGATGGTTTTGGGGCTATGCACCAATTGATGTGATGTTCATGAGTTGTTATCGCACAATATTAAAGTAATGGTAGGATACTTGTCTACGTATAGGGCAATGAATGAATTGAAATGAGGTTTTTCTCAATGCGTGATTCAGAGGTTCAGTGTTTTATTTCCAGCGGAGGGAAAGGCAATCAGACTAAGAATGTTCAGGTTGGATTGATGGAGTAACGAGACATGGTATTTTCAAGTGTGGTGGAATCTTCATCCGAGATGTGATGTTGTCGTCCTTGATTGAATGTGTTAAGTTTGCTAGTGTTATGGCCTTCTTCAAATCTCCTTTGGGGCAGAGTATTGTGAATGGTGCTGGGGAAGCGGCTGTCAGATGTCGTAGTGTGTTGTGGTTCAGAATCGAATCGGTAATCCTAATGTTGATGGCTCAAGGAAGATGATCTTCGGAGAGGTTTAGATTTGGCGGTGATCTGTTGGTTCGGGTGCTACGGAGATGAAGTTTTAATTAAGGAAACTGGGCAGCAAAGGATGAGAAAGGACATGTGGGAAGTTTCTTGCGGTGGTTAAACTTCTAGAAGGCCAAGTGTAAGGAAACAGAAGTCGAATATTTGCTTAAAAGAGAGGGTTTGACCAAAGTGGGAGAGTGGCAGAGTAGCATATGGGTTCTGTGGTAGGATAACTGCACGCCTTGAAGAAAGTTTAGAGTGATTTGGGGGATTCATGGGGGACAGTGACTAGGTCTACAAGCTTAATTTGGAATATTGGCTTCTATATTGAGGAAGATTGGGTTTGACAGGAGGGAGTTGCTTAATATAAAGAGGGATGCAACATGACTTTTGGATTAGAATGTATCGTCGCACCTTTAGTTGATGTCAATGGGGAGTGAACGGACTTGTACATCTGGTAAATGAGCACGACCTCAGGGTGATTTATTGATTTCGTAGTAATTGTACTCGGTGCAGCGTCCTTGAAAGAGGTAGGCATGGAATTTCCACAGGTGGGATATCTCCTGTGAGCAGGTTAGCGGTTGCGTGGTGTTGATGAAGCCTCTACGAAGAATTTTACTGGCTATCTGGTAAGAGGTCGAATATGTAAATGTGGTTAGTGATTCAGAGCGTTCATGAAATGGTTAACAGGAAGATTTTGAGGAATTTGGCGGGTCGATTGAGCGAGATCATATCAATGAAGAAGACGAAATCTTGGTAGGTTCCAGGGTTATGAAATTGTAGCTTGAAGCTTAAGTGGGAGAGCCCCACCGCCTACAATTAGATTGCATGGTTGTCTACTTGTGAGGTTTCTAGTTATCGGCATATTGATGGGTTGATACAATTAAGGAAAGAGAACATCAGTGGTGATTTGAGCCAAGGATTTGAGGAATGTGTGTTATATTTTATCGGTTCATGTTTAGGTTTTGGGAAGACTTAGAGTCTATGCTTCGTGTGGATATGATGCACAAGGAAAGGAATTTAGCTGGTTGCTTCTTTGAGAGGGTGTTCATGTACTAACAGGGCATTGGAGTTTGATTATATTCGAGGACAAGTCAAAGTGGGTGACTCTCAACAATGGTCCTAGTAGGTTCAAAAATTAAAGTGCGGTGCCTAAGGATTTCAAGCCAGTAGTATGGTTAAGTATCGAGCTTTTGCAGTGGATTATGAAAAGTGGCTTGGAGTGTTCTACGTTATCTTCGGTCTGCGGTGTGGAATTGGAAGAATGGACTTCGTATTCATGGAAGAATTTTTAGAATGGGTGTACCCATTAAAGATGCGAATATGCGCACAAGGAAAGTATGTGATGGTTCGTGGATTTTGAGACAACATGGTCTCGTGAAATAAGGTCACTAAGGATGAGTGCAGATTTGGGATCGTTATGTTTTAAATGGAGTTATTACTATTCCTAAGGCAAGTCCAGGGTAAATTAGAAGAAGTCAGATCAGATAGAAATGGTTGAATCGACATGATGTGGCAATGATCGGGTTCTTCAACGTGTTAAGTTTTACAGGTGGTTGTGGCGGTATGCGCGAGGCTTGACGACCGTCGTAATTTGATTTATTTGGAGGTATTCAGTTATTATGGCCTGTTATGAGTAGATGAATCCCGAAAGGGACATGATGGTTTAGACCACTACGTGGGGTTGTATTTTCTGCGGTTATGGGAATTCAGTCACATGTGGCAATGGTTCTCCTGAAATGAGTTAAATGAAATGTTTCTATATGATGAAGTGTGTACCCTATTGGTGGTTCGGGAGTTATGATGAAATTTTTGTACTCTTGCGTATTGGTATGTTAGGTGCAGTGAGCGGCATGGGAATTGGAAGTGGAGGATCAAGGATGCAGTTGATGTCGACAAGAATGTCAAGATCTCGGATGAGCAGGGAAGAATTCAGATGTTTAGAGTAAGTTGGTATTGTATTTAGCATCACCTGAGATTGGTGTCCTGTGTAAGAGGCTTTGTGTACTGATTTGCAGATTCTTGATATGCTTTACAACATTAATGTGGCCGGCAGTATGGAGGTGCAGACTTGTTACCTGGTGCAGAAGGTCGTGGGAGTGCATCCTACGGGAAGATTGCATAAGTGTGACATGTAGTCACCTGATTGATTAAATATTTAAAACCAAGTATGAAGATTTTGGTACTATCTCTAATGTGAGAATTTATGCCTGAAGGGCGCTCGATTCATTTGATTGTGAACTGTGGAAGTTTGTTCCGGATTTGATGACTGTTCTTGTGTGTTATGGGAAAAGGGTTATTGTGGATCCTTGAAAGGTTATTAGCCCAGTGCGGTATGATTAGAATCAGCTTGAGGTCCGTGGATGGATCTAAATGTGAATGTGGCCTATATATCACGCCGGATGTGTTCATTTCAGCATATCGTTGTTTTCGGGGGGTTCTTTGGGCCTTGGGTGTTAATTTCGTTGCTGACTATTTCATGTAATACTCTATTGTGCCATGTGGGTTGTGAGACGACTTGATTATTTGTACAACATGTTGAGGCCCCACGTAGCAGTAGTATTATATGAGCAGGATGGCTCTCGGAATGCAGATCATATATCGCACCTTAGTTGTGCTTGAGTTTTATAGTGTATGACGCTACCCGTCTCCCCAGGATTTGTATTATGCAGTTGGTGTGCTTATGGTTGATATTTGGGTATTCATGAGTATAAGCGTTACAGCTCGATGTGTGTTTTCTTTAGATTATTATCTTTGGATTGGGTGGCACGCCGCCACGGGCATATGGTTGGATCGGGTAGCACGCCGCCATAGATATGTTGTTTGGATCGGGTGGTACTCCGCCACGGGTATCTGGTTGGATTGGGTTGTATGCCACAATGGTATCATGTATGGATCGGGTTGCACGCCGCAACAATGTGTTATTGAGTAAAATTTCCCATATCTATTATTGGGTGTTTTGCTTCTCATTTCCTGAGGAAGGTTCATAACATCCTTTCGGTTGTTTATTTAGTTACATGGGTTGAGTAGATCCTTCCAGAGTTTGTTTCCTTATGTATCACATTCGAGTTTGTAGCTTGTGGGCACATTGTGGCATCATATGAGATTTTTGGCAGTGTTTGAGGTGGCTTATTGCCTGAGCAGCTTATACTGGTTGAGACAAGATTATTGGACCTGGGATCAGTGCGATCGGATTATATGAGGCATATTAAAAGAAAAAGTAAATATCGTTATTTGGTTCATAATGGGGTAATGGTCCTTGTCAGGAGGAGGGACTCAATGATTTGTCGACTCGGAAGTTGGTTATGAATTTCTACACATCCTTTCTATTTTGGAAGTATTGCGAGAGTTAAAACAAGGCTTATATGCTTCGTGAGGTACATGTGGGCATCAGATTTATGGGATTTCGACTATCGTTGTCAGATGATGTTATTATGGTCATGTGGGTTACACGGTGCATGGTATGCATTAAGTAAAGGTATGAAATCATGTATTGGTGCATCGTGTAGTGATGGATACGGTGTTCGTATGTTGGAAACAGACTTTTTAGAGAATTTCAGATGTTGGAATTTGGATCTAAGGCTTATTTGACTAGATAAAAGGGAGGATTTTCAGGTTTGCTCGAGCGAATGTGCTCAACTAGGTTGTGGTAGCACGTGTAGGTGCACGAGGTGTCAAACGGTGATTTCAGACAACTCCAGAATAGTTCTTAGCACATTCGAGGACGAACGTATGTTTAAGTGGGAGAAAATGTAACGATCCAATCGATCGTTTTGAGCTTTAGCATGCCGTTCAGTGGTTTGAGGCCCTGAGCAGCTTCACTTAAGGTATTATGACCTATATGTGTGGTAGAAATTGAATTTCGGGAAATCCGGAGTTGGTCTAGAAAGAAAATTCTCATTTCGGAAGCTTTAAGTTGGAAGAATTTACTAAACTGTGATTTTTAAGTAAACGACCTCAGAATCAGGATTTGAAGGTTCCAATAGGTTCGTATGATAATTTTGAACTTGGGCGTATGTCCGGATCGGGTTTTGGATGTCCTGGGAGTGTTTCGGCGCTTATTGTGGAAGTTGGCATTTGGGAAGAAACTTCATAAATATTGGGTTGAGGTGTATTTTAGCGTTATCGATGTACGTTTGGGATTCCGAATCTGGGAATAGCTCCGTATGGTGATTTTGGTATTGGGAGCAATCCGGAAGTAGATTCGGAGGTCCGTAGGTCATTTTGTGGTCATTTGGCAGAAGTTAGAATATGAAGGTTTATGAGAAGTTTTACCGGGAGTGGACTTTTTGATATCGGGGTTGGAATCTGATTCCGGGAGTTGGAGTAAGTCCGTAATGTTAACTATGACTTGTATTCAAAATTTGAGGTCAATCAGACATGATTTGATAGGTTTCGGCATCGAATATAGAAGTTTGAAGTTCTAAAGTTCATTAAGCTTGAATTGGAGTGCAATTCATGGTTTTAGCTGTGTTTGATGTGATTTGAAGGCTCGACTAAGTTCGTAATGTGTTTTATACATGTTGGTATATTTGGTTAAGGTTCCGGGGGACTCGGGTGGGTCCCGGATGGTTAACAGAGCAAGTTTTGGACTTAAGGAATGGCCGAAGAGCACCAGTTCTAGTGTAATCGCCCCTGCGCAAGTTTGACCGTAGGTGCGTGACCGCAGAGGCGAGGAAATGGCCGCAGGTACAGTTTGGGCGAAGCAGGGCAGTAATCGCAGGTGTGAAGGGTTGTCCGCACCTGCAAAGTCACAGATGCGGCAAAGTGTCGCAGGTGCGAGAATGCAAGAGGGGCAGCTGGGTCGCAGAAGTTATGCGAAGGCATAGAAGCGCGTGGAGGACCGAAGAAGCGGATTTCTCCTAGCTTGGAGGGAACCTCACCTGTGATGGATTTTCCGCAGGTGCGGAGCTGCACGTGCAGCTGGTGTACCGCATAATGTGGAGGGTCGACTGGGCAGATTGTTTTACAGACGGGACTTAGCCCATTTTCTTCCATTTTCACTTGGTTGGGCGATTTTGGAGAGCTTAAAAGGGAGGGTTTCATCAAGCAACAAGGTAAGTGATTCCCACTTATTATAAGTTAAATACATGATTTGTATAAGGATTTAAACATGGAAATTAGTTAAAATTGTGGGATTTTTGGTAAAAAAAACTAGAATTTGGTATTTTTGGATTTTGACCACGAATTTGGGCATTGAATTGAGAATAAATTATATAGTTGAGTTCGTGAGGTTATGGGTAAAGTTTATCTTCGAAAAGTTTCGGAATCGGGCACCTGGGCCCGAGGTTGATTTTATCAACTTTTCGAGCGGAGTTGGAAATTTGTTTAAATTGAAATATAATGAGTATATATTTTTGGGTTTGCACATTTATTGACTAGTTTTGGAGCGTTGGGCATCGATTTGAGTTGTTGGAAGGGCTTGGGAGCCGGTTATGGAATTTCGGAGCGAGGTAAGTTTTCTTTCTAATATTGTAAGAGGGAATTAACCCCATAGGTGAATCAAATCATTATGTGCTTCTATTTGTGGGGGCTACATACACGCGAGGTGACAAGAGTCCGTGCATAGCAACTATTATGCTTATGTACAGGTAGTCTAGGACCCATATCATGTTGTACTTGCGATGTTGTGCCCTACTTGTTAAATTAATTTTTTAAAACATTTAGAAACTCGATAAAGAAATTGTAAAAAGGTTAAACTTCCTTTACTTGACCGTTAAATGGGAATTTGAAATTTTTTGGAATATTTGCCCTTAATAAACCTTGAATTGGTTGTTTAATGTATTTTCTCTTTTGTGGAGCGGGCCGAACGCCTCGGTAGCAGATAAATGCATCTATGGTTCGTTCCGTTCGACCCTCGGTAGTGCACAATTTAAATATTATGTTGGATTGGGTTGTACGACCTCGGCATGATTTGCGCATGATGTATTTTTTTTTGGAATTGATAATAATTGATATTGCTTTCATTGGCCCGGGATACAAAGATGTTAAATGGAGAAAATAAATTTGGAAATTTCTTATGAACAAAAGAATTGTTTACTTATTTCATAATATTGAGCTTACAACCGTTCTACGTAATCCGTGCCTAATTATATCATTGATATTTTATTTATAGCCCATAGTAAGTGTCGAAGTCAACCCCTCGTCACTACTTCTTCGAGGTTAGGCGGGATACTTACTGGGTACGCGTTGATTTATGTACTCATACTACACTTGCTGCACATTTTTGTGCAGGTGAATATATGTCTAGTGGCCTTGTGGGCGCGGTTATTGGGGGACTTAGGTGAGCTGCATTCCATGTTACGAGTCCGCAGCCAGCAGAGTCTCCTTTAGAGTATTTATATTTCTCCTGTCCGAATTTGTATTCCGGACAAATGTTGTATTTTATTTAACATTCCTAGTTGAGGCTTATGCACTTGTGACACTGGATTTTGCGGTGATTTGGGTTGTCGTTAAAAATATTATTATTTATTCTGTAAATTCTATATTTTACTATTTAATTGAAGGAAATATGATTTCAAAAATATTAAAATGAGAACCTAATTAAGTATTTATTTTTGGTTTGCCTGACAGCGGTGTCCGACTCCATCATGACCTTTAATGGATTTTGGGTCGTGACACTACTAACTTGAACTTCTTAAGTTTTCTTAGCACTACTCACTTTCCCAAGTGCCACGACCCAAAATCCCACTACAGGCATCGTGATGGCACCTAGTCTCTAAGACTAGGTAAGCCGATTTCTATTACATTTTGAAGCCATTTTTTTTTTTTGAATTAAAATCTAACAGCGGAAATAATTACAATACACAACCTCCCAAGACTAGTAGTACTGAGTCACGAACTCTAACTGAATACATGAAATGATCACGGGGACCGAATATATAATACTGTTTGATTACAAATTAACAATACAATGAAATGAAAAGACTCCAAGGGACTGCGACGGCCAATCAACTCTACCTTGAATCCTTATGATCATGCTTTAACTCTGCTCAAGTCCGATATCTTCAATACCTGGCTCTGCACAAAAATGTGCAGAAGTGTAGCGTGAGCACACCACAACGGTGCCCAGTAACTATCAAGACTAACCTCAATGGAGTAGAGACGAGGTACAGTCAAGACACTCACTAGTCTAATAACCTGTGCAATATGATATACAAATAATAGGAAATAAATAATAATAAAGGCAGGATAAAACAACCAGTGATATGCACAACAGACAACAAGAATACCATTAATACCACTCAACAATTTAGTAAACACAATTACACCCAATTAAATCAAGCTCATCAAATAAATGTCTTTCACATAGTTTCCTCCAGATAACTCTCTTTCAAATATAAATTTCTCAAATAATTATTTTTCAAATATAATTCTTTCAATAAATCTTTTCAAATACAATTTCCTCAAATAAATATCTTTCAAAATACAATTCGTTTATATAATACTTTCTAAGTAAAAATCCTTCTAAATAAATATTTTGAATATAATTCTTTCAATTAAAAAGTCACCATGTGACACCTCATTAAAAAAATTATCAAAATATAGGTCTCGGCCCATTTTCATATTTTTCATAAATACGGGTCTCAACCCATTTTCATATTTTCACGGCACCTCGTGCCTATAACTAAATCATCCTATTTGCCTGGCACCTCGTGTCCTCATTTCATATCACAACTGCATGAACAATTCACGTGCCTAATATCATTATCATTTCATCACAGCACCTCGTGCCCACATTTTATAACACAACTGCACGGACAATTCACAAGCCAATATCCCTATTATTTACTCACGGCACCTCGTGACCACATTTACTTTATAAACCGCCTGGCAATAGCCACAAGCTCCCAATTTCAACATAAATCAGATTATTATCAATTTACTACAACAAGACAAGTTGCACAAGGTATAAAAGTAAACACAAGAAAATCACAACATCACATGAAAATTGTCAACCCCACAACCCCACATCATCACATATCGTCCCTGATAATAGCCACCTTTATCGCTCCGATTGCCACCCTTATCACTCCTATAGCCACCCTTATCGCTCCGCCCAGACAATATCAATAGCCACCCTTATCGCTCCTATAGCCACCCTTATTGCTCCGCCTAGACAATATCAATAGCCAACAAACACAACAGTGAAATGCCACCTTTATAACCATATAATATCAACGGTGAAATGCCACCCTTATCTCCCTAAAATAACAACTCACACAACACAACATAACAAAAATCAATTCATATCATAATTTTTTCAATGGCCACAACCAAATTCCAAATCTACAACCAAGTCAATTAATTTCACAACAAATAGCCAAATGCTCCACACAATGTGTACAACACCCAAAAATAATTAAATAGAGATAGAAATTATTCAACATAAAGCAAAGTTTTCATAAAGATCAAATTTTCAATAATTATATAAACACCTCTTCTTAAGATCATTTAATTAATTATTTGCAGAGGGGATAATCCAAAATGAAATTAAATTCCAATAATTATCAAACCAGCAAATTCACGAAATTTCATAAATAATCAAATAACAATTACATCACATTGTCATATAACAACAGAGTCAACAACAAGGATTTAGGCACGACAAATAGATGATTAAATATATGCCAACAATTATCCAATTTACTACACAATATGCTCAAGACTTTAACTCAATAAAATTTGCACATATAAACCAAGTACGTACTCGTCACCTCGCGTACATGATTTTCAATTACCCAAGTTGCACATAAGACTTAATGCTTAAGGAAAATTTCCCCCACTCGAGGTTAAGCAAGACACTTACCTCTTTGAAGTTATGCCGATATTCCAAAATTACCTTCTTGCTTGAATTGACCTCTGAGCCATTCAAATCTATCCAAATTAATTGTATAACTTTATTAAAATTTATCGGAAATAATTTCGGATAATAATACGTCGACTTAAAAATTTATTCCAAAAAGTCAACAAAAGTCAACGCGGGACCCCCCTCTCAGAAACCGACATAATTTTCATGAAATACGAACACCCATTCCGATACGAGTTCAACCATACCAATTTTATCGAATTCCAAAAACAAATCCTAATCTTAAATTTTCGGTTTTGGAAGATTTAACAAAAATCTTGATTTTTCCTCTCTTAAATCCGAATTAAATGATGGATTCAAAGACATAATCATGGAAATTAATCAAAACTGGATAAGACTCACTTACCCCAAACACACACGCAAGAATCTCTTCAAAAATTGCCTTCTACCGAGCTCCCAATTTGATTTGAGTTATGAACTCAAACCCCCGATTTTGGGACTTTTAATTCTTCCCAGATAGGCCTTCTTCGCGTTCGCGACCATTGCTTCGCGTTCGCGAAGGCCAAAATCCAGCTGCCTCAAATCTTTCATCACGTTCGCGACATCCAAGTCGCATTCGCGAAGGCCAACTGTTTCTGCCCCATCATTTTCCTCTTCGCGTTCGCGAAGTCCTCGTCGCGTTCGCGATGGCCAGCTGACCAACACCTTCGCGTTCGCGAAGGCCAAACGACCCTAGACCCCTAACTTCCTTTCTTCTTCGTGCTGCCTGGGACGCTTTCTCGAAGGCTTGCCCTACTCCTTCTTCGCGTTCGCGTTCGCGTTCACAGCTTCACATTCGGGAAGAACAAATTATCGGCCCCTAAATATCCTCTTCGCGAACGCGGGACTCTCTTCGCGTACGCAAAGAAGGAAACCAGACTTCTGCAATAGCAGTCCAAACAACTCCAATTTGGTCCGAAACCACCCCGAAACACACCCGAGCCCCTAGGAACCCCCGTCCAATCATACCAAACAGTCCCATAACATAACACGGACTCGTTCGAGGTTTCAAATCACATCAAATTACGCCGAAAATACAAATCACACCACAAATCGAACTTATGAACTTCAAACACTTCCAACTTCTAAAACTCGTGCCGAAACCTATCAAACCATCCCGGAATGACGTCAAATTTTGCAGGCAAGTCCCAAATAACATAACGGAGCTATTCCAAATCTCGAAATTGCATTCCGACCCCGATATCAAAAAGTCAACCCCCGGTCAAACTTTCCAAAAATTTGACTTTCGCCATTTCAAGCCTAAATTGGCTACAGACATCAGATTCACAGTTCGGACACGCTACTAAGTCCAAAATTACCCAACGGAGCTAACGGAATTGACAAAACTCTATTCTAGAGTTGTCTTCACATAGTTCCGACTACGGTAAAAATCTAAGGCTTAAGCTTTCATCTTAGGGACTAAGTGTCCCAAATTATTCTGAATCATCCGTAAATCAAACTTGACCACACACACGGGTCATAATACCTATTGCGAGATTACTTGAAACCTTAAGTCATTGAATGGGGAGTAAATTCTTAAAACGATAAGTCGGGTCGTTACACCAAGGGACTCAAAATTTTGGCTAACTCCTTGAATTTTCAAAAAAATTGGCAAAGTCTCCCCTGTAAATTGGACTATCCAAAAAAAAAAATCCATGTCACCAATACCACAACTACACCAACAACAACCAAATATACCATAACAGGTCATTCATAGGCATCATAAACTAATTACTCACACTCCGGTAAGGAGGTACCACAATAACCAACCAAAATCTAAAGCACAACACTTCAGCAAAAGTAAATTATTTTAATGAATTAAATGTATTTTGGCATGGCACTAAATTATTTAATAACTAAATATGCTCTGACAGAAACTAAATTACTTCAACAACTAAGTGTAATATAGTAAGGACATAAACACTTGCTAACTTGTATTTAATAAACGAAAAATAAATGTCAAGCCAAACCAAGGTTCACATACCTTGTTCCTAAAATAAATAAGGATACTTCTTCTTCATATCTTCCCCGACCTCCCACGTAGCCTCTTTTTAATCATGATTATTCCACAAAACTTTTACCGATACTATATCTTTTGTCCTCAACTTTCTTACTTGCCTATCGAGAATTTCTATAGGTACCGCTTCATAAGTCAAGCCTTCTTTAATTTTTATGGCATCGGCAGGTATTATATGCGACTCATCATGAATATCTCATAGTTGTTATTATAAGCAAATTCTATAAGTGGCAAGTGATCATCCCAATTACCTCCACGTAATGACCCGACCGGTAGTTTCAAGAGTTATAGGCTTGTTTCCCCCATTTATGCTTTTTTTGTGTTCTTCAGTTATATTATGATATGTCGGGTTAGTTGGTTCGAGTCCAGAGTGGTTTCGGAGTAAATTGAGACACTTAATCTCTTTATTAGAAGCTTAAGATGGAAAAAGTCAACCGAATATTGACTTATGTGTAAACGATTTCGAATTTGAATTTTGATGGCTCCGTTAGGAAAATTTTGGACATAGGAGTGTGCCCGGAATGTGATTTGGAGGTCTATAGTGGAATTAAGCTTGAATTGGCGAAAGTTGGTAATTTGGCGATTATGGTCAGTAATGGAAAATTTGATATCGGGGTTGGAATGGATTTACGGAAATTGGAGTAGGTTCGTGGTGTCATTTGTGATGTGTGTGTAAAATTTGAGGTTATTCGGACGTGGCTTGGTATGTTTTGGCGTCGTTTGCGGAACTTGAAAGTTTAGAAGTTCTTAGGCTTGGATCTGAGGGTAATTTGGTGTTTTGATGTTGTTTTGAGTGATTCGAAAGTTTGACTAAGTTTGTATGATGTTATATGACTTGTTGGCATGTTTGTTTAAGGTCCCGAGGGCATCGGGTGTATTTTGGGTGGTTAATGGATCACGTTTGAAGTTTGGAGAATTGCTGAAATTGGCCTGTTGCTGGTGTAATCGCACCTGCGGGGGTATCACCGCAGGTGCGACACCGCAGGTGTGACGCCACAGGTGCGTTAGGATTGATGCAAGTGCGAAAGTATGTTGGATTGGGAAAAACTGCAAGTGCGAGTGGGCGTGCGCATCTGCGGGCCCGCATGAGCAAGTAGTTGTCCACAGAAGTGGAAGAGATGAGGTATGGCAGTGGCTGCAGGTGCGAGGTCTTTTTCGCACCTGCGAGGTCGCAAAAGCGGATAGGGAGCGCATGTGCGGAGATGGGGATTTAAATGAATTTATGCAGATGCTGAGATCTTTGCGCAAAAATGGCACCGCGGGTGCACATTTTGAGCCGCAGGTGCGAAAAGCCTGGGCAGAACCTATAAATAGAAGACTTCACACGAATTTTTGCTCATTTCCACCATTTTCAAGTCGGACCTTGGAGCTTTTGAGGGTGATTTTTGAAGGGGATTCAAGGGTTTTCACAGAGGTAAGTTGCTTGAGCTCTAATACTCCTAGCTATGGTGTTTTCCCGTTGTTTTCTCATCTAATTAGTGGGATTTAGGAGTGAAAATAGGGGTTAGGGCTTGAAATTTTTGAGAGTGTGATTTGAGGATTTGAGGGACCAAATGATGTCGGATTTTGGTAAATTTGGTATGACTAGACTAGTGAGTGAATGGGATTTCAGATTATGTGATTTTTGTTGGATTATGAGACGTGGGCCCGGGGGCCCAGGATTGAGTCAATTTCGGATTTTGGCTATAATTTGGTATTTTTCTTGCGGAATTGATTCCTTTAGCCTATATTGGTCGTATTGTATTACTTGAGGCTAGATTCGGGACGTTCGGAGGCCGAATTGAGAGGCAAGGGCATTGCGGAGTAGGACTTTTCTTGGTTTGAGGTAAGTAACATTTTCAAACTGGGTTCTGAGGGTTCGAGACCCCAAATTATATGATATGTGATTGGTATTGAGGTGACGCATATGCCAAGTGAAGGGCGTGCGGGCGTGCACCGTGATAATTGTGACCTGGGTGATTCCATGGCACCGTTTAGTGACTCTATCCTATCGATATCCATGTTTTCATCATGTGATAAAGTAGTTGAGCTGTAAATCATGCTAGATATCATGTTTAAGCTTTGTGCCGGTATTGTTTGGACCCGTAGCGATCGTTTTTTGCTGTCATCTCACTATTTCATTCTCTATTTCATACTCAGTCATGATCATGCATTTTGTATCATATCTCGGTCTCAGTTATTTATTGATTCATCATATCATTATTCCGGGTTGTTTTCATGACATTGTGAGCCCGTGGTGAGACTGGAGAGGTTGATGACTGAGTGAGGCCGAGTGCCTGGTTATGAGTGACAGTTATGGGATCGGGCTGCACGTCGCAGTGGTTATATTGATGATTATGATGGCGCTTGGGCTGTAGGAGCCTCTTCGGAGTATGTAACACACCCCCCAGTGAGCGCGGATGATATTATTGAGGGATGGATTTGCCTTGACATGGATTTGTCTGAAGTACTTTATACCTGGAGATGGATTTCTCCACAGGGTTGGATTACCCTTTTTCCTCGGTACTGGTGACTTATAGTCAGTGTTGTATATGTTTCGGGATGGATTTCCCTGGGCCGGATGGCCGGATACATAACCGAGTGGTTGAATACTTGAGAGTGGATCACACGGTGCATTTCATACAGTCTATGCATTGGCATGTAGAGATAGCTGAGTTGTATACCTTACACTGTTCAGATATGTATTTCCTTTATTGTTTGAGCTGTATATTTGACGTGAAAGCATGCCTACGTTTCTGCACATTTATTTCTGTTATACCTATTGAGGTTGAGTTCGTCACTACCTTTAAGTCCAAAGTTTGGACTTGTTACTTACTGAGTTGATATACTCACGTTACTCCATGCACCTCGTGTGCAGATCCAGGCGATATCAGTCGTAGCGGCAGTAGCTGCACTACGTTCGCGGGCCTTGACTCTCCTTCTTTATCTTTGTCGTACTTTCAGTTTATATCTCTAGACACTGTAGTAGACTGTATTTCTAATCTAGACGATCATGTACTCAGTGACACCCTGGTTTTGGGATAGATTGTATCACTTTGGGATTTTTATATGTTTTAAACAATTTTTCTTTACTGTTAAATGCTTTTGTTAATGTTTTCAAACTTATTGTTGTTGGTGTTGGGTTGTTGAGTTGAGACTGGCCTAGTTCCATGATAGGTGCCATCACGGCGATTGATTTTGGGTCGTGAAAAGTTTGTATAAGAGCCTAGGTTACATAGGTTTCACGAGTCATGAGCGGGTTTAGTAGAGTCTTGCGGATCGGTACGGAGACGTCTGTACTTATCTTTGAGAGGCTGCAGAACCCTTAGGAAACTCTACATTCTTGAATTCTTGTCGTGCGAATCTGTTGATTCTATTAACTAAATATCTGTTGTTTCATTCTATCATAGATGGTGATGACTCATACTTCCAGGTAGGATGGACAACCACCAGTACCACCAGCTAGGGCCGCAAGAGGCCGAGGCCGCGGTAGAGGCCGCAGTAGGAGCATAGGTGCAGCCAGCACAACAGTTGGGGCAATACCTGCAGATCCACCAGTTGCCCCAGATCAGGACCAAATTCCAGTTGTTGATGCACCAGCTCAAGCACCACATGTGCCTATTGTGATTCCAGTCCTTCAGGAGGCCTTAGCTCTGATTTTGACCGCGTGTACCAGTCTTCATCAGGCGGTCTCTATTCCAGCCACAACAACCACTTCTTAGGCCGGGGGAGGTGCTCAAACTCCCACTGCCTGCACACCAGAGCAGGTGGTACAGGGATTCTAGACACCGGGGGCACCACCACCCCAGCCGGTTGCAGCTGCTCATGACTATGTGGTTCCTGCTATGCCTGAGGATGACCAGCGTAGATTGGAGAGTTTTGGGAGACTCCAGCCTCCATCTTTCAGTGGTGCAGAGCGAGATGATGCACATGGTTTCTTGGATAGGTGTTAGAGAAAAATCCATACAGCAGGTATTCTGGAGACCTGTAGGGTCTCGTTCACTACCTTTCAGTTCTCTGGGACTGCATTCAGTTGGTGGGAGGCTTACGAGAGGCATAGGCCAGTCGACGCAACGCCCCTTACCTGGTAGCAGTTCTCTGTGATCTTTCTGGAGAAGTTCGTGCCTCAGTCCCACAGAGAGGAGCTGCATAGATAGTTTGAGTAGCTTCATCAGGGTGATATATCTATGACGCAGTATGAGATGCAATTCTTGGAGTTGGCCCGTCATGCTATCTGGTTGGTTCCCACAGACAGGGAGAGGATCAGGAGGTTTATAGATGGCCTCACTTATCAGCTGCGATTGCTTATGACCAGAGAGAAAGTGCCTGGTGCTACTTTTGATGAGGTTGTCAACATTGCTCGTCAGATTGAGATGGTTCACAGTCAGGAGAGGGTTGAGAGAGAGGCCAAGAGGCCTCGTGGACAGGGAGGATTTAGTGGTGCTCTTTCTGGGTGCCAGTTACAGCACGGTAGAGGTCGTCCTTTCAGGCATGCTTAGACTGCTCGCCTAGTGCACCAAGGTGCATCATCCGGTCATAGGCCCCATGGTTATCAGTAGGGCTAGACATCATTCGGTGTGCTACCAGCTCAGAGTTCGTCGCATGCACCATCAGCTTAGGGTTCATCTGTGTCAGGACCTTCTAGCGGTTATTCCAGTGCTCAGGGTTCCCGTCAGCCCCTAGTAGCCGGTAGAGGTTGCTTTGAGTGTGGTAATTTGGGTCATATCAAGAGGTTTTGTCCCCGCCTGATGGGAGGTTCATGTCAGCAGAGGAGTCAGCCCTTGACTTCAGCACCAGTTCCTCCACCACCCGCCTAGCCAGCTAGGGGTGGAGCTCAGTCAGCTAAGGGCCGTCTGAGAGGGGGAGGCCGATTAGGGGGCGGCCAGGACCGTTTCTATGTCCTCTCAGCCAGACCAGATACCATTGCTTCAGATGCTGTGATTACAAGTATTGTTTCGGTTTACCACCGAGACTCCTCGGTATTATTTGACCATGGATCCACTTATTCATATGATTCCTCGTATTTTGCTCATTTTCTGGTTATGCCCCATGAGTCTTTAGTTTCATCTGTTCACGTATCTACTCATGTGGGTGATACTATTATTGTGGACCGCGTATATCGGTCATGTGTGGTGACCATTGGGGGTCTGGAGACCAGAGTGGATCTTTTGCTGCTCAGTATGGTCGATTTTGATGTGATATTGGGTATGGATTGGTCGTCTCCATGTCATGCTATTCTAGATTGTCACACTAAGACCGTGACGTTGGCGATGCCGGGGTTGCCAAGGGTTGAGTGGAATGGTTCTATAGAGTATGTACCTAGTAGGGTGATTTCATATTTGAAGGCTCGATGTATGGTTGAGAAGGGTTGTCTATCCTATTTGGCTTTTGTGATGGATGTTAGTGCAAAGACTCCTGCCATTGATACTATTCCGGTGGTATGTGATTTTTTGAATGTGTTTCCTGCAGACCTGTCGGGCATGCCGCCTGACACAGATATTGACTTCGGTATTGATTTGGTGCTGGGCACTCAACTCATTTCTATTCCACCGTATCATGTGGCACCGGCGGAGTTGAAGGAGTTGAAGGGACAGCTTCAGGAACTCCTTGATAAGGGGTTTATTTGGCCTAGCATGTCACCTTGGGGTGAACCGGTTCTATTTGTAAAGAAAAAAATGGTTCTATGAGGATGTGCATTGACTACAAGCAGTTGAACAAGGTCACAGTCAAGAACAAATATCCTTTGCCACGCATTGATGATCTATTTAACCAGCTTCAGGGGGCGAGGGTGTTCTCCAAGATTGATTTGAGGTCAAGGTATCACCAATCGAAGATTTGGGATTCAGATATTCTTAAGACAGCTTTCAGGACCCAATATGGCCATTATGAGTTCCTTATGATATCTTTTGGGCTGACTAACGCTATTTGGACTCATTCGTTATTGTATTCCAACCCTATTTGGACTCATTCATTATTGTATTCATTGATGACATCCTAGTGTACTCTCGTAGCCAAGAGGAGCATGCTCAGAATCTGAGGATTGTATTGTAGAGATTGAGGGAGGAGAAACTTTATGCAAAGTTCTCCAAATGTGAGTTTTGGCTCGGTTCAGTAGAATTCTTGGGGCACATGGTGTCCAGTGAGGGTATTCAGGTAGATCCGAAGAAGATAGAGGTAGTGCAGAGTTGGCCTAGACCGTCCTCAGCCACGAAGATTAGGAGCTTCCTTGGTTTGGTGGGCTATTACCGTCGCTTTGTGGAGGGATTTTCATCTATTGCATCACCCTTGACCAAATTGACCCAAAAGGGTGCTCTATTCAGGTGGTCGGATGAGTGTGAGGAGAGCTTTCAGAAGCCCAAGACTGCCTTGACCACAACTCCAGTGATATTTCTACCATCAGCTTTAGGTTCTTACACCGTGTATTATGATGCTTCAAGGATAGGTATTGGATGTGTCCTGATGCAGGAGAGTAGGGTGATTGCCTATGCCTCAGTCCAGTTGAAGACTCATGAGAAGAACTATCATGTCCATGATCTTGAGTTGGCATCTATTGTGGCGGTCTATTTGTACGGGGTTCATTGTGAGATCTATACTGATCATCGAAGCTTGTAGCACCTCTTCAAGCAGAAGGATTTTAATTTGCTCCAGTAGAGATGGTTGGAGCTTCTCAAGGACTATGATATCACTATTTTGTACCATCCGGGGAAGGCCAATATGGTGGCCGATGCTTTGAGTCATCGAGCGGAGAGTTTAGCATATCTTCCAGCAGCAGAGAGACCTTTGGCATTTGATGTTCAGACCTTAGCTAGCTAGCTTGTTAGACTGGATATTTCGGAGCCGAGTCGGGTATTGGCTTGTGTGGTCTCCAGGTCTTCTCTTTATGACCGTATCAGGGAGCGTCAGTATGATGACCCCCACCTGCTCATTCTTCAGGACAGGGTTCAACGAGGTGACACTAGGGATGTGACTATTGGTGATGACAGTGTGTTGAGGATGCAGGGCCGGATATGTGTGCCTAATGTAGATGGGCTCCGAGAGTTGATTCTTGAGGTGGCCCACAGCTCGTGGTATTCCATCCATCCGGGTACCGCGAAGATGTACCAAGATTTGAGATAGCACTATTGGTGGAGGCGGATGAAGAAGGATATAGTTAGGTTTGTGGCTCTGTGTCTCAACTGTCAGCAGGTTAAGTATGAACATCAGAGATCGGATGGCTTGCTTCAAAGGTTAGAGATCCTAGAGTGGAAGTGGGAGCGAATCACTATGGACTTCGTAATTGGGCTCCCACGGACTTCGAGGAAGTTCGATGTTATTTGTGTTATTGTGGATCGGCTGACCAAGTCCGCACACTTCATTCCAGTTGGCACTACTTACACTTAATAGCGGTTGGCTGAGATTTACATCCAAGAGATTTTTCGCCTGCATGATGTCCCACTTTCCATCATTTCAGATAGGGGCACTCAGTTTACATCGCAGTTTTGGAGGGTCGTGCAGCTAGAGTTGGGTACTCAGGTTGAGTTGCGCATAGCCTTTTATCCTCATATGGACGGACAGTAGAAGCGCACTATCCAGATATTGGAGAACATGTTACGCGCTTGTGTCATTGACTTTTGGGGTTCATGGGACCAGTTTTCGCCGTTTGCGGAGTTTGCATATAACAATAGTTATCAGTCAAGCATTTAGATGGCTCCGTACTAGGCTTTATATGAGAGGAGGTGTAGATCTCCAGTAGGATGGTTAGAGCCGGGTGAGGCTAGGCTCTTGGGTACAGACTTGGTCCAGGATGCATTAGACTGGGTGAAATCGATTCAGGAGCGGCTTCGCACGGCGCAGTCTAGGCAGAAGAGCTATGCGTACATGAAGGTCCGTGATGTGTCTTTCATGGTTGAGGAGCAGGTGTTGCTGAAGGTATCACCCATGGAGGGTGTTATGAGGTTTGGGAATAAGGGCAAGTTGAGCCCCCGGTTCATTGGGCCTTTTGAGGTGCTTCAGAGGATAGGGGAGGTAGCTGACAAGCTTGCCTTGCCACCCAGCTTGTCGAGTGTGCATCCGGTGTTTCACATTTCTATGCTCCAGAAGTATATTGGAGATCCGTCCCATGTTCTGGATTTCAGCACGATTCAGTTGGATGGTGTTATGACTTATGATATGGAGCCAGTGGCCATTTTGGATCGGCAGGCTCGGAAGTTGAGGTCAAAGGATATAGCTTCAGTGAAGGTGCAGTGGAGAGGTCAGCCTGTGGAGGAGGCCACCTGGGAGACAGAGCGGGAGATGCGGAGCAGATATCCACACATATTTGAGGCTCCAGGTATGTTTCTAGACCCGTTCGAGAGAGAGCATTTGTTTAAGATGGGGATAATGTAACGACTCGACCGGTCATTTCGAGAGTTATAGACCCGTTTCCCCTATTTATACTTTTTTGTGTTCTTCAGTTACATTATGATATGCCGAGTTAGTTGGTTCGGGTCCGGAGTGGTTTCGGAGTGAATTGAGACACTTAGTCTCTTTATTAGAAGCTTAAGTTGGAAAAAGTCAACTGAATGTTGACTTATATGTAAACAATCTCGGATTTGAATTTTTATGGTTTCGTTAGCTCCGTTAGGTAATTTTGGACTTAGGAGTGCGCCGAGAATGTGATTTGGAGGTCCGTAGTGGAATTAGGCTTGAATAGGCGAAAGTTCGTAATTTGGCAATTATGGTCGGCAGAGGAAAATTTGATATCAGGGTTGGTATAGATTTACGGAAATTGGAGTAGGTTCGTGGTGTCATTTGTGACGTGTGTATAAAATTTGAGGTCATTCGGACGTGGCTTGGTAGGTTTCGGCATCTTTTGCGGAACTTGGAAGTTTAGAAGTTCTTAGGCTTAAATCTGAGGGTAATTTGGTGTTTTGATGTTGTTTTAAGTGATTCGAAAGTTTGACTAAGTTTGTATGATGTTATATGACTTGTTGTCATGTTTGGTTAAGACCCCGAGGGCCTCGAGTGTGTTTCGGGTGGTTAACAGATCAAGTTTGAAGTTTGGAGAATTGCTGAAGTTGGCATGTTGCTGGTGTAATCGCACCTGCGAGGGTATCGCCGCAGGTGCGACGTCGTAGGTGCATTGGGATTGATGTAGGTACGAGTGGGCGTGCGCATCTGCGATCCCGCAGGAGCGGGTAGTTGCCCGCAAAAGCGGAAGAGAAGAGGTATGGCAGTGGCTGCAAGTGCGAGGTCATTTTTGAACCTGCGAGGTCGCAGAAGCGGATAGGGAGCGCAGGTGCGGAGATGGGGATTTAAGTGAATTTCCGCAGATACGGAGATCTTTGCGAAAAAGCGGCACCGCAGTGCACATTTTGAGCCGCAGGTGCGAAAAGCCTGGGCAGAACCTATAAATAGAAGACTTCACACGAATTTTTGCTCATTTCCACCATTTGCAAGTTGGACCTTGGAGCTTTTGAGGGTGATTTTTGAAGGGGATTCAAGGGTTTTCACAGAGGTAAGTTGCTTGAGCTCTAATACTCCTAGCTATGGTGATTTTCCGTTGTTTTCTCATCTAATTAGTGGAATTTATGAGTGAAAATAGGGGGTTAGGGCTTGGGATTTTGGAGAGTGTGATTTGAGGATTTAAGGGACCAAATGATGTCGGATTTTGGTAAATTTGGTATGACTAGACTCGTGAGTGAATGGGCTTTCGGGTTTTGTGATTTTTGTTGGATTATAAGACGTGGGCCCGGGGGCCCAGGTATGAGTCGATTTCGGATTTTGGCTATAATTTGGTATTTTTCTTGCGTAATTGATTCCTTTAGCTTATATTGGTCGTATTGTATTACTTGTGGCTAGATTCGGGATGTTCAGAGGCAGAATTGAGAGGCAAGGGCATTCCAGAGTAGGATTTTGCTTGGTTTGAGTTAAGTAACATTTTCAAACTTGGTTCTGAGGGTTCGAGGCCCCAAATTATATGCTATGTGATTGGTATTGAGGTGACGCATATGCCAAGTGAAGGGCGTGCGAGCGTGCACCGTGAGAATTGTGACCTGGGTGATTCCATGGCACCGTTTAGTGACTCTATCCTGTCGATATCCATGTTTTCATCATGTGATAAAGTAGTTGAGCTGTAAATCATGCTAG
The DNA here is from genome assembly GCF_000715075.1 of Nicotiana tabacum. Classification (NCBI taxonomy): domain Eukaryota; kingdom Viridiplantae; phylum Streptophyta; class Magnoliopsida; order Solanales; family Solanaceae; genus Nicotiana; species Nicotiana tabacum. The sequence goes on along the minus strand of NC_134088.1, from coordinate 112,745,800 downwards.
ATATCATGTTTAAGCTTTATGCCGGTATTGTTTGGACCCGTAGCGATCATTTCTTGCTGTCATCTCACTAGTTCATTTACTATTCTATACTCAGTCATGATCATGCATTTTTATATCATATCTCGGTCTCAGTTATTCATTGATTCATCATATCGTTATTCCGGGTTATTTTAATGATATTGTGAGCCCGTGGTGAGACTGGAGAGGTTGATGACTGAGTGAGGCCGAGTGCCTGGTTATGAGTGACAATTATGAGATCGGGTTGCATGCCGCAATGGTCATATTGATGATTATGATGGCGCTTGGGCTGTAGGAGCTTCTTCGGAGTATGTAACACACCCCAGTGAGCGCGGATGATATTATTGAGGGATGGATTTTCCTTGACATGGATTTATCCGAAGTACTTGATACCTGGAGATGGATTTATCCACAGGGTTGGATTACCCTTTTTCCTCGGTATTGGTGACTTATAGTCAGTGTTGTATATGTTCCGGGATGGATTTCCCAGGGCCGAATGGCCGTATACAGTACCGAGTGGTTGAATACTTAAGAGTGGAGAACATGGTGCATTTCATACAGTCTGTGCATTGACATGTAGAGATGGCTGAGTTGTATACCTTACATTATTTAGATCTGTATTTCCTTTACTGTTTGAGCTGTATATTAGATGTGAAAGCATGCCTACGTTTCTGTACATTTATTTATGTTATACATGTTGAGGTTGAGTTCGTCACTACCTTTCAGTCCAAAGTTTGGACTTGTTACTTACTGATTAGTGTACTCACGTTACTCTCTGCACCTCGTGTGCAGATCCAGGAGATACCGGTCGTAGCGGTGGTTGCTGATTGAGGATCCTAGAGTTTTGGAGACTATCAAGGTAGTTGCACTGCGTTCGCGGGACTTGACTCATCTTCTTTATTTCTGTCGTACTTTCAGCTTATATCTCTAGACACTATAGTAGACTGTATTTCTGATCTAGACTCTCATGTACTCAGGGACACCCTGGTTTTGGGCTGGATTGTATCACTTTGGGATTTTCACATGTTTTAAACAGTTTTTCTTTAATGTTAAATGCGTTCGTTAATATTTTCAAACTTATTGTTGTTGGTGTTGGGTTGTTGAGTTGAGGCTGGCCTAGTTCCACGATAGGCATCATCACGACGGTTGATTTTGTGTCGTGACACTCCAAAATCTATAACATATGCTCGTAGTATATCTTCGAGAGTTTGAATGGTCCTTTCTACCTGGACATCAGTTTGTGGATGGAAAGCGATGCTCAAATTGACCTTGGTACCTAATCTTTTCTGAAATGCCTGTCAAAAATATGCCGTGAACTGAGGGTCTCTATTAGATATGATTGAAACTGGAGTACCATGCAATCATACTATTTCTTTGATGTACAACTGTGCATACTACTCTGCGGAATCTGTCGCCTTACTGGTAGGAAATGCGCGGACTTTGTCAGTCTATCTACAATAACCCAAATTGAATTATGCTTATGGTATGTGCGGGGCATACTTACTACGAAATCCATATTAATCATCTCTCACTTCCACTGTGGTATCTCTATATATTGAGCTAGGCCACCAGGCCTCTGATGCTCGGCTTTGACTTGCTGGAAATTCAAACATTTGGCCACATGATCTGTTACGTGTTTCGTCATGCCTTCCCACCAATACAACTCTTTCAAGTCCAGATACATTTTGGTAGCACCTGGGTGGATAGAGTACCTCGAACTATGAGCTTCCTCCATTGTGGCCTTCCTAAGACCATCTATATCAGGAACACATAATCGATCATTCGACTTCAAAACTCCATCACTTCCTAGAGTGAAAGCAGTGATTTCTTTGTTTCTAAATCATTCTTTTAACTTCACTAAGTACAGATCTTCATCTTGCATAGCCTTAACATGCTCAACTAGAGAGGATTGCGCTAAGGCATAAGCAGTTATGCCTCCTTCTTCGGTTTCATCCAATCTAATTCCATCATTTGCCAGTTTTTGAATTTCTTGATCCAAAGTTCACCTGTGTACTGCAAGATGGGCCAGGACACCCATTGACTTCCTATTAAGTACATCTGTTACCACATTAGCTTTGCTCGGGTGATAAAGGATATTTATGTCATAATCCTTCAATAGATGGGGCCACCTTCTCTGTCTCAAATTTAATTCTTTCTGCTTGAAAATGTAATGGAGGCTTTTGTGATATGTAAACACTATAGAATGCTCTCCATAAAGGTAGTGTCGCCATATATTTAATGCAAACACCATTGCTGCACGCTCCAAGACATGTGTGGGGTAGTTCTTCTCATGATTCTTAACTGCCTGGAACCATAAGCAATAACTTTTTCATATTGCATAAGAACACAACTAAGACCAACTCTGAAGGCATCATAATACACTGTGAACCCACCCGAACCTGTCGGCAAGGTTAACACAGGTGCAATGGTCAGTCTCTTTTTTAACTCTTGAAACTCTGCTCACAAACGTCTGACCACTGGAACTTAACTTTTTTCTGAGTCAACTTAGTTAATGGAGCTGCAAGTGAGGAGAATCCCTCTACAAACCTTCTATAGTAGCCAGCTAACCCCAAGAAACTCCTGATTTCGGTTGGCGTTGTCGGCCTAGGCCAGTTCTTGACTTTTTTTGTCTTCTAAGGATATACTTTTATGCCTTCACTAGTTACTACGTGACCTAATAATGCCACTGACTACAACCAGAACTCACATTTTGAAAACTTGGCATAAAGTTCATTCTTCTTCAAGGTCTACAAGGCTATCCTGAGGTGTTCTGCATGATCTTCCTTGCTCTTAGAGTATACCAAAATATCATCTATAAACACGATAATAAAGGTATCAAGGAATGGCTTGAAATCTCTGTTCATGAGGTCCATGAATGCAGCTGAAGCATTTGTCAACCCGAAGGACATCACTAGAAATTCATAGTCCCCATAGCGAGTTCTAAAGGCTTTTTTAGATATATCTTCTTCTCTGATTCTCAACTGATGGTACCCTGACCTCACGTCTATCTTTGAAAAGTACTTTGTACCCTGAAGTTGATCAAATAAATCATCAATTCTTGGCTGTGGGTACTTGTTCTTAATGGTAACTGTATTCAACTGCCGATAATCGACGCACATTCTAAGAGACCCATATTACTTCTTGACAAACAGGACCGGGGCACCCCATGGTAAAACACTCGGCCTGATGAAGCCCTTGTCAAGAAGGTTTTTCAACTGTTCTCTCAACTCATTAAGTTCTGCTGGATCCATCCTATAAGGAGGTATAGATATGGGCTGAGTACCTGGCATGAGATCGATGCCAAAATCTATGATTCTTTCAGGAGGAAGTTCGGGAAGGTCATCTGGGAAATTTTCTGGAAATTCTCTAACAACTGACACAGACTGAAGAGTTGGTGGTTCTGATTCTACATTAATGATGTGAGCCAAATAGGCAAGACACCTATTGCCGATCATTCGTTGTGCCTTAAGGTAAGAAATAAACTTACCTACAAGAGATGTTGAACTACCCTTCTACTCTAAGACTTCTTTATTTGGAAATTGGAGCCTAACTATCTTGGCACGATAATCTAACATGGCATATCAGGAAGACAACCAATCCATACCCATGATCACATCGAAATCTACCATTTCTAACTCTATGAGATCGACCTCGGTGCTGCGACCTTGGACTGAAACTATACAACCTCTATAGAATCTTGTGGCTTCCACAGACTCGCCAACTAGAGTAGATACTAGGAATGGCTCACTAAGTTGTTCAGGTTCTAGCCCGAGGTTAATTGAAAAAAATTGAGTCACGTATGAAAATGTTGAAACTGGATCAATTATGGCATAAGCATTATGTGAGCACACTAGAAGTATACCTGTAATAACTTCTACAGATGCCTCTGCACTTTGCTGATCAAATGTAGCAAACAAACGGGGTTGTCCCCCTCCTTGAGTAACTCTATCTGCACCTCTTCCTACTCCATGCCCCTCCTGATTATGAGAACCACGAGCTTGAGGTGGTGCAACTGTAGTAGCTGAGGAACTAGATGGACGAGTTGATCCCCCATTGAAATTATGTCTCAACTTTGGGCAGTTTGCCTTTATATGACCACTGTCTCTGCAATGATAGCAACCGTGAAACCCGAGCTTGCATTGACCTGAATGTTGCCACTTACATGTTCCATAAAGACCCTGTTGTTGTCAATGTTGCTCAGCATGACTCTGGCTATGTGAGGATGATGTCCTAACATTCTAATTCTGGCGAGACTGGTTTCCATAACTCTGAGTACGTCTGAAGGAAGACCCACCACCTGACTGATGACTAGACTGAGCTGGTGCTAATGGATCCTTATTGGAGGAACCCTTTCCACCTCCGCTAGATGTACTATTAAACCCGCTCGCTATCCGGGATTTCTTGTTATGCTCTTTTCCTTCTCTCCTTTGTTGTCTGTCTTTTTCTAAGTGCTTGGCGAATCCTACAACAGAGGAGAAAGCTGTAATTCCTACCGCTGCAGCTGATGTCGTATCCTTAATGTGGTAAGCCAAACCACCAACAAACCTGCGAATCTTTGCTTTTTCTGTCTTAACCATGTGAGGATCATGCTTAGCCAAACTTATGAATTCACTTTTATTCCCTTACTTGAACTACTCGAACTTTGTAGCCTTAGCTTCTCTATCCTTCTCTGGGATAAAATTAGCCATGAAGGCCTCTTCAAACTCTTCCCAAGTAGGTGGACCATCATCTTCATCTCTTTCCTTTTCCCACATCTCAAACCAAATGCCAGCCACATCTCTAAGCTGGTAAGCAACTAGCTCCACAACTTTATCATCGAATGCCTTTATCGCTCGGAGGGCTTTCTTGAAACCCTCCAGCCACAACATTGGATCTTCATCAACTATAGTACCATGGAATAATGAAGGACTAAACTTTAAAAATTCATTCACTCTTGAGGACTCGAAATTGTTCTATCTATTTGATTGAGGTGGAATCTCATCTCTTCTCTCGTTCTGGTTGGCCATGAAGGCTTTAAACATCTCCATAGCATAGTTGACAACATTAAACATCTGACCAACCTCTGGAGATATAGTTGTCTGAGCCGGAGTTGTTGTTGGGGGCGGCACTGAATCCTGAGGTACTGGCTCATCATGCTCCACCTTTCTTCATGTTCAACCCATGGTACTTAAACCCCCTTTGTGGATTTACCTTTCCTTTTTTAAGTTGAAGTCTTCTTAGTTATACCTTGAGCCATAATAGTAGCAAAAGTTTCTTGAGTAGCATCCTAAGTGTTGCTGTCAGAGTTGCGAATACGAGCCATTTCTGCGTTTTGGAGAAACAAATACATTAGATAATTTCTTAGAGGTAGGCCATACTGCATGATCTAAAGTATGAAAATAAATAAGACTTTTCCTAAATGCTAGTAGTCTCCTATTTATAAGTATGGCACGCTTCATACCCATAAATAAGGCTCTACTGACACGGCTTCATAGACCCCTAGGACTCTATAAACCTGAGGCTCTGATACCAAGTTTATCACGACCCATTTTCTGAACAAGCCGTGACCGGCACCCGATCACTAAACTTGACCGAGCGAACCATCTGCGCTTATCAAATCTATTATTTATTTCAAACTTTATATTCAACAAGGCAATACTTTAACCAAATACTTTTAATTAATTTTAAAGTTTCACACCTAAACATGAAATTTACTGTTGATACAGAGAAATAAGGGAATTAACAATCCAATTCTTATACTATAGGATAATTGAGAATATGAAATTTTATATACCTGAGTTCAAGAACTAGTGATTTGTAAAAAAATCCAAACCCTGCGTGAGTAAGTAGCCTCTGTTTCGTGGCTCTTGTTTCGTGAGAGAACAAAACCCTAGTTCTGTTTTTCGTATAAGGCTTTTGCCTTCTGCCTTTTGCGTGAATGACAGAAACCCATTGTTTAAGGCTTTAAGCCTTTTGCCTTCCCATTTTATGGGCTTTAGGCTGGCCTCACCTTTTTTTTTATTTTGACCCCCTTTTTTTCTTGTTTTAACTTAACTAATAATTAATGATACCCACTTTTAATAATTAATAATATTAAAATTATTAATATTTCCCTAAATGTATATTCAATTATTTTTAAATAGAGAAGTAACTCAAAATCAATCACCAGGGTTTAAACACGTAATAGAAGTATAATTTTTCTGCACTCAAGGAAAGATTTAAAAAATTAACACTCAAGGAAAGATTTAAAAAATTAAATTCTATAATTAGCGTGTGTTGAAACATTTATAGATTTGAGGAGTGTTACAATTTTATTGAAGGTTTTTAAAAGAAAATTGAAGGAAAACTCACCTGTCGCCATGGGGAACGATAATCAGCCGATGAAGATGATCGTACTGTACAATCCCTCCAGTACACTGTCTTACGGTACCAGCAGCCGTAGAAGTACTGGTAGATGGGGATGCAGCTACGCGAGAGCCTCCAATATCCAAGTTAGATATATTTGGAGTTGATGATGATGGAGATGATAATTGAGTGGGCGATGTATGAGGCACAGAAGATGAACTACCATGCTGGCTACTATGATGGCCCAGAGATGCAATCGGTGGTGAGCCACCAAATTGACTAGCAGGATCACGCAGGGAAGAAGCTGAAAAATGAGGCGCGTGTATAAAATTAATGGTGGTCGAAGCTGAGCCACCATGAGAAGGCATGGAGTAATACTGAAGCGAGCTAGAGGGAGGAGGGGACTTTGAAAAAGTCAGATGATTGTTAAGCTTGCATGGAATGACGAAGAGATATAGGAGGAGGGCTCATATTTGGTGTAGGTGGAGGAAGCTGACTTAATCTAGGTAAAGTATATTTTTTCTTCTTAGAATTTTTTATTTCTTTACCGCGAGAATCCATATGTGTAATGAATATAAAATATTTACATGTAAAAATAATTTACATAACAAATATAAACATAAAGTATACATAATAAATATAACAATATAAACATAAAAAACGAAGATGTCATTAATAATATAAAGTAATTTTATTACATATTACAATTAAGCACATCATAACATATAAATACTGAACAAGTCATAAAACACACAAATAGCTTAATCCTTATCACTTGTTTCATTTCCATTTTCTTCATCATATGATTCTTAACACATTTCTCCCAATAACTTAACACACTTGTATTTCACACAAGGGCACCTAATCGTTCCTTCAATACGATATTATGTGTTATGTTATGGATTGTAGGTTAAATAATTTTTCCAATTGAAGTGACAAATTAGAATAGGGATTGTTTTAATTACAAAGTCGCCACTTGGAATTGATTTTTCGGTGTTCCAAGTCACATTTTATATGAATCCCTAGTGAAAGAAAGGTTTGACTCTTTTTTTATTGATCTGCAAAAATAAAGTCCGGATAAGAAATTATGTTGATCGGGGAGAAGGTGTAAGGCATTCCCCGAGTCTCATGGTTCTAGCACGGTCACTTTATTGACTTAAAACTTGGCTTGAATTAATTTTGGACAAACTGTGATTTATATGATTTTCATGTTTTACCTAATCGCTTTTTATTTCTTAATTATTAGAATTATTTAAAAAATGATTTTGGATAAACTACGTTGTCATAACCACGCTACACAGGCGAATGAATGATCAAATAACAAAATTAATTAACTTATCATAATTGCGCCTCGCAAGCGAATCCGAAATCATGACAAATAATTATTTGTAGTACTTTTGAGAAATCACTACATTTGAAAAAATTAATTCTTGAAAATTATTAAAAAAATCAACTATCACGCTATGCAAGCGAATCCGCGATTTTAGCAAAGGATTAATTAAATTTAAAAAATTAACTAAAACTAATGGATATGAGATGAGATTATTGAATTAATTTAATGAACAAAATATCACGCTACGCAAGCGAGTCTGTGAATGAAAAAATTAAAGTGCGCCTACTAGTTGCCTAGCGTTTAATATTATTAAAAACATAGAAATATGAGTGATTAAATTATTAAAATACTTTAGTTATTAAGAAAATATTATTGTTATTGGAGTTGGTAAAAAGAAACAACATTTGAAAGCTTGGATCATTTCTTGCTTATAGGCTTTTCAAGGCATTGGGCCACCTACTCTAATTAATTGTTAAAGGTGAATTTAATTATTTAAAGAAAAAATTCGACTTTTATTTAAGGGGGAGAAGGGGACAACTTTATTTTATTGTTATTTGGAGCCGTTGGGTTTAGTTAATTGGTCCGTATTGGTTTAGACGTCTAACTTCTTTCAATATATCTTCTAACCAATTAATTGTCTAACTAGAATTAAGCCCAACTTATTTTATTAACAAAAAGACATATTGCTCAATAGTACACTGCATTAAACTAATTTCAACATTCTACAAACAAATTAAAAGTAGTAGAATATTTAAAAGAAACAAACCAAAGATACACAAACCGAGAATGACAAAATATTTTCTGAACGAGAAATGGAATGAAGCAGGAGTATTATTGAAACACTTAAGAAATGGACAACAATAATTTTTCCAAATAAACTTGAAAATTAACCATGAATAGAAATATTACATTAATACTAATAAAAATTTAAATCCTAATATACCTCAAAAACATATAATTTCAATCTACTTAGAGATTTTCTTTTCTAAATAAAAACTAATGCAAACCTTTATCACATATTCACTACATGTAGGATCTTTTTTTTTTTTTGATATTCTAAAATGCAATCACAAAAGAAAGCTTAGATAAGTTCTTCTCATAATTTATGTTTACAGTAAAATAATATTAGAATAAAGAGAGATACCTAAACTTAGAGGGAGGAGATTAGACAACACATGTTGTTACCCACATATGAGCATGCACATAGGAATAAAATGGACCATCATTCATAAACAGAGACAAAAGAATATAAAAATAGCAGATAGCTTGGATAAGTACTTGAACTTCATCATTCCAAGAGCATTCAGAGAACTACATGGTTAATGAAAAATACCTAGATTGCAGAAGAATCACACAACAACAGCAAGGTATAGAAAAGCAGCAACTAAACCCAGCCAAAACCAACTAGCAACAGCAGCAAACGAACCAGTAAAATTAAACAGATTCACCTCCGAAAACTTGCAGAACCAAAATCAGAAACTAAAGAAGAAGACTACAGAAAACTTTTCTTTCTTTTGTGTTCTTTTATTTTTTTGGAATATTTCTCAAAGAAGGAAGATTGCAAAGAGTTTTTAAGTTACTCCAGCTGCTCTCAAGTGGTGTTTCTTTTTCCGTGAGTAAGTATCTGTATTCTAAGTGTAAGAGAGTCCCCTTTATAGGAGAAGAGAAGCCCTTTAAATAGGCAAATAAAGTCAGATTTTTTTGGGGACAGATTTTGGTTCACCAAAAGTTTGTCCAAAAGACTGACTTTGTATGTTAAACACTGTTCAAAATCTGTCCAAAAGGTGAAATGGCAGCCTGAAAATCTGCTATATCAAAAGCAAGGAGAAAAAATATTATTTCAGCCACCCTACTAGTAAAAAGTAGGCTACTATTACCCTATTTTGTGATAAAATAACCTAAACTTCATATTTTAACCACCAACACCAAACTACTTTCTCAAAACAAATCAAACTTAAAAAACTATGGACTGTCAAAACATAAATAACTTTCATTGTAACTAATACTCAAACTAACTAGGCTAAATCAATTTTATTTGTGCAAACTAAACATAGAACAAACAATCGAATTCATAAGCTAATGTTCAAAACAGGAATTAGACAAGCATTGTTAAAAAATGACGACAACGTTCAACAACTAAACAATCAACTAACTAAGTGAACGATTTAACTAATACACTAAAGATCACGTTTAATCAATAACAATATAACAAACAACTAAACTAAATAGTGGTAACTAATTAAATAAACCTAACTTGAAACTCTAATTATCAGTAGTCGATCACAATAAACGAATCAAAACAGTACCTAAAATCAGAACATAGAAACTAGACAACAAAGAAAGAATGAAAAGAAGAGAAAAAACAAAAGGTTAGGGGCTATACCAAATGATCCAAAACAGCTATCCTCAAACTCAAAGACGATGCTAACCGCAGTAAATCGACTCCCAAAGTTTTGTTTTCTCAATGGATTTTGCTGTAAAAAGAAATTTCGGCATACCGAAATTGATTCCAAGTCCAGCCAAGGGGAAAACGGAGTTGTGGGGTCATGTGGGTGGTGAGGCAGTGGTGGTGGTCATACGGCATGAGGCGGCAGTGGGGGTGGCTGACCAGTGTTCGGCCGTTCTTCGGAGGGGTTTGAAGGTTTTGGGGCGTGGAATGGAGAAGTGAAGAATGAGAGGAGGCCAGTGGTATAAAGTTTTTGGAGTTTGGGGGTGGTGAGTGGCGGATAGGGTTTCGATTAGGCTTAGATTTACGGAGATTGAGATGGGTTATGGGGATTTGGGGTTCGGATTCATGGAGAGGAGGTTGAGCGGAAGAAGTGGTCAAATATTGGGGTGGTTTGGAGGTGCGCCTCCGCAGTGAGGCGATTTCTGGCCGGTAGAGATGAGTGGCGGCGCAGAGAGAAGTGAGAGAGAGAAGAGAAGGATAAGAAATAAGTGTTTGTCTTACGAGTGAGGTTGAAATACTTGGACTAGGAAGTGCGTCTCCTAGGATTGGTGGTTCAGATTAGGAAGTGCGTCTCCTATTGGAATGACTCAAACTAGGAAGTGTGTCTCCTACGAGTGAGGTTGAAAGACTTGGAATAGGAAGTGCGTCTCCTAGGATTGGTGGTTTAGATTAGGAAGTGTGTCTCTTATTGGAATGACTCAAACTAGGAAGTACGTCTCCTACGAGTGAGGTTGAATGACTCGGACTAGGAAGTTTGTCTCCTAGGATTGATGGTTCAGATTAGGAAGTGTCTCCTATTGGAATAACTCAAAGTAGGAATTGTGTCTCCTACGAATGAGGTTGAAAGGTTTAGACTAGGAAGTGCGTCTCCTAGGATTGACTCAAACTAGGAAGTGTGTTTCCTACAAATGAGGTTGAAACCCTTGGACTAGGAAGTGCGTCTTCTAGGATTGGTGGTTTAAATTAGGAAGTGCGTCTCATATTGGAATGACTCAAACTAGGAATTGTGTCTCCTACGAGTGAGGTTGAAAGACTTGTACTAGGAAGCACGTCTCCTAGGATTGGTGGTTCAAATTAGGAAGTGCGTCTCCTAGGATTGGTGGTTCAGATTAGGAAGTGCGTCTCCTACTGGAATGACTCAAATTAGGAAGTGTGTCTCCTACGAGTAAGGTTGAAGGACTTGGAGGGAATGTAACCAGGGGTTGGCACCTTGTATCACAGAGAAAGAGTGTAACCAGGGGTTGGCGCCCTATATCACTAAGAGGGAATATAATCAGGGGTTGGCGCTATGTATCGATGAGAAGGAATATAACCAGGGGTTGGTACCCTGTATGACTGAGATAGAATATGACCAGGGGTTGGCACCCCGTATCGCTGAGAGAATTTAACCAAGGGCTGGCGCCCTGTATTAATTAGAGAGAAGGTAACTAAGGGATAGGATACCTTGTATGAAAATGGAACCTCACTAAATATTAGTGTACCTTATATTGGAAAATACAACGCGGGATTGGTGTGCCCTATACTGCACATGCGACTAGGGAGTGGTGTGCCATATATCAAAATGGAATCTCAACTGAGGACTGGTGTATCTTATTCTGGAAAATGAAGTAGCTGATGATATAATTATGAGCATGCCTAGAAAGAAAAAGCAGAGACTTTGAAGAACTTACCTTTGGTGACATTCTTACTTTGAGAAATTCATTTCTACGCTACTTTGTTTCCTGCTTCAAACAAAGAAATATTTGTGAGTTTAACAGTGATGGTCGATTTGTGGCCTTGATGCCCTGAGTAGTTTGAATTTGTGGCCACCTTGCTGAAGAAGAACCGATTCTTTCAGTGCGATACCGAGTTGCTCGGATACTCTGTATTGCTTTCTGGAAATCTTGGCTTTCCATTGTTGCCCTCGACTATTTTCGTACCCGAATGTCTAAGGTATTGTTGAACCTTGTCTATAAAGCAAGTCTTCACTTTGGAGGTTTTTTCCTTTAAAAATTAATTTTTTTTATCTTGCACCCGATATCAATTTGTGTCTGTGGTGCTATCAGCTTTTCCCATGAAGCAAGTCTTGCTTAGTGAGCTTTTTGATTTCTTCGAAACACTTTGTTCGGCTTATCAGAGAAAATCACAATTGAATTTGTGCCTTTGTCAATGTCGTGTATGCCCCACATCCTTTATTTTGCCCTTCCGGGAAACGATGACCAATTTTGTGGCCCTTTCTTTGTTGGCTTCTAAGCAAATAGACCAGCAAAGTTTTCTCTTTGGAACTTTCATATGCATGAACCCTCAGATCTTGTTTAATCTCAACAACTTATTGTGCATGTTGCCTTCTGGGTATGTCCTCTTTGATGTGCTAGGATAGAACTCGTTTTGTATAGTTAGAAAGCTGGTAACAGATTTTGAAATCATTTCTCTTTTGTTTTAACAAAGACTGACTCAAAATAATAATGCAAATGAACAAAATGACGCGATGTAAAAATGAGAAAGAATAGTATTTAACTGAAAATGCCACTTCACGGGGAGAGAAACAAAGAATGGGCTCTTTTGAATATGGTAGCCAAACTTTAATGATCATGACATGAATTTTTGACTGAGCGGCCAAATCTATCCAGCCAATCTATCCTTTCTACTTGTTGTTCCCTTTCGTCTTTGAAGTTGGCCTCTTTGTGCCAATCATTTTCATAAAATCATAGCTCACCTTTGACCGGTAGTGTCCCGTAAGGTTTTCACCAACCGAACTCTCTCATTTATTTATCTTTATTTACCATCACTTTGCAGTGCCCATGAGGTTGTTTTAGCAAATTATACTACTAGGCGATCTGCCCAATATGCAAGTAAGGAGGGCAAAAGCTACAGTAGTATTGCCTCTATGCCTTGGCTATATAATCATCCCTCTGCGCCTCCATCGGCTTATGATGGAAGCCTCCTGCTGAGGATTTGGGTGCGGCAAAGTCTCACGAGGGCGAATGATCTCATAGCCGTTAGGATATTTTCCAAAGGCACAAGACAAATAGCAAATACATACTGAGCTAGACCTTACCTTACAATTTCTATTGAGGCATGAACAACCTCGTCTTTTAGCAAGCATGTAAAAAATAAAAACTTGAAAGAAGTAAGTACTCTATGATCATCATAGAGTTTATAACACACTCTATGATGATATTACATATGATAATGCTTAGAAAATGATAAAATAAAACAAGGTAGAAATTGGATTCTTGCCCCTCATTCATGATACTTGTGAGTTCTTCAAATTGTAGCTCCTTAAAATCCTCTTCATTTATCTTCAATAAATCTTCAAAATTCCTCATTTCTTCTTCGACCGATTGGACTTTGAAGATGTGGTCGGGGCTGCCCCTTTTCGCTTTACATCTCTCATTGGGAGTATCCTAAGTGTTATTCTTTCATTCACTTTACCATCCGAACTATTCTACCTTGTGTGTGTCTTATTTATTTTTCCACTATGCGTAGGAGATAAATCTCCACATCTAGCCGCCTCAGCTCGGCAATAATCAAGCAAATCTTCTTCCTCACCTTCTTCCCAAATTTCAACACAAAAGTTTTTCTCTAGTTGTTGAATAGCACATTTATGTGCAACCATATCTAATGTTTCATGCCTCTTCACAACCATGGCATTAGGTTTTATTATGGAATCTTTCAAATGAGCATTTTTGTTCTTACCCGATTTTTTTGCCCATTTTCAGCCATCTTTGAGGTCACCTGGAGTTGAACATTATTGATGATTCGATCTTCTGCACTATGGTTAGTTTCTGCTATCCAGTTACTGTTTTTTGCGTTGGCTGGATTGCTTGTTGATCTCCCCGCATTTTATTACCACCTGAACGTTCTGGGAACAAAAACATGTGCATTAGAGTTTAGTTTGTTCTTAAGTGTAACGTTGAGGAGGTTTCATTGTTTGGCATGATTGGTGACCCAACTGAACACAAGTCATCCTCGCTTTCTTGTTCAGCAAATCATCAAGCTTATCATCCTCATCATTCTCCCAATTCTCCTCTTCTTCGAACTCAACTTGGTCTGCCCAGGTTTTAAGCCTTGGCAGCATTCGATCCAAAACTTGATCCTTTTGTCGAACTGTTCTTTCATTGATCATCTCCCTCAATGCTTAACTTCTGTCCTTGATCACTTCCTTATCATTACCTATAGATAGTAGAGGTTTCCCAGCTCCACCTCTATGCTCACTTAAAGACTCCACAATTTGGGAAGGAATTTCTTGTGCCGAAGTATTCAAAGTGACCAAAGGTTGCTTGATCATGGGTTTGGTATTCAACATCATGGCAACCTGAGTGTCTTTGATGATTTTCTCCACTTGAGGAATGGAAAAATGGAACTTAGGTGTACTGGACCGCACTACTTGATCACTCGTTAAGATCCCAACCAAATTGTTATCTGAAGCGTTACGTCGAACACCCAAATTCTTTGTTAAAAGCTCACTGCCCAGATCATGTTTGCCATTGAAATCACGTGGAGCTGTTTGCTGTACCAATGTAATGCTGTTTAATATTGATGAGCTTACTCCAATAGTTTCGTCCACTGCAAGAGCATTAAATAAATTAATACTGGCAATTGCGTTTGGAGCAGTTTGTGGAGCATCTGGTGTCTTTGGTTGCCCTGTATTTGATGTTGCTTCTCGATCAACCTGCTGCTCTCCCCTTACAGCATCAAACAAAATAGGTGCATTCTCCAATACACCAAAAGAGTTAGCAACAGTCATGATCTTTGAGCCAGTAACCAGATTTTTATGCATTGGAGCAATTGTTTTGTTAGGTGAAGATTGTGTCTTATTCACCACTGACCAACCACTCTTTTTTGAACTAGTTTGAAATTCAGATTTCAACAAATCAGTTGCGTCAATGTGAGCTGCAACATTTTGTTCACCAGGAGGAATCAAATCCCTTAAACTGAGTGATAGCTGCTCCTTAGTTTCACGCATTGCACCTGCTCTAATTCCCTCCTCCTTATCACCTGTTACATGTTGCATATTAATCTGCTCGTGACCTTTATTAATTTGCCCAGCACCAGTTGCGTTTTTCCCAGCTTTTGTATGAGCATCATTAGCAATTTTAACTCCTTGCACACCTGATTCAATTGCACCAAATACTCCTGAGAAGTGAAGTACCCGCCCAGCTCTTTTCTCCTTCCTTTCTGTTAACTTTTGTACACTAGTTTGCCCCTTTCCTTTAGATGTTTGATGCCCAGCTTCATCAGAGATTTGCCCAGCACCTGGACCCTTTGAAACACCCAGTTGTACCTCGATCAAACATAGCAGGTGCTGCGGCCTTCAAATCTTTAGCAACCCTATTAAGAGCTGCTGCTATTGGAACTGTTACACCACTATTAACAGCTGTCCCAACTTTTTGCTGCACCACTATTGAATTTTTTAGACCAGCTGTACCATCTGTTGTATTAGAACCATTTAATATAGCAGCAGAACTTTGGATGATCCTCCAGTTTTTTGACAAACTAGCTTCCTTCTCCACTCGATCAGCTGCGACAGTGGTATTCACCCCATGTTCCACATGAAGATTATTACCTTCAGCGGTGTTTTTTTCCATTCTATTTCGATCATCAGTAGCATCCATTGAGACTGCACCTGAATTACTCTGCTCAGCTACAGCTACATCATTAGAAGCCTTGGCAAGAGCTATTTCAACAGGAAGCAAAGCAGTACTTGAAACTGCTGCTACATGTGATGTCTTGATCAACTTTTCAGCGTGTTGATGAGCCCCTTGAGGTGATTTTAAAATCTATGTAGCACCTGAGCATTAATTTGTAATCCAACACTTAGATCACCATCATTCAAAGCCTTTCTCTCATTCAAAAAATGACGCAAATCTCCCCTGTATTTTTCAATATGTTCCTGCCCATCCTCTACATCTTGTGGCATATCATCATTCCCCTTAATCCTTTTTAACAATGAACGACACTCTTCATCAGCATGTCCTTTTCTTTTGCATGCATTACAATATACTAGAAGATTATCAAACACAAACTCCTGTATATGCTCAATAACCTTACCAGATTGCTCGTCAATAAATTGTAACTTCATATTCTTGGGATGCTTGTCAAGGAGATCAAGAATTACCTTTACCCTAGCTGTGCTAGGTCTTGTCCTAGCTTGTATGGCTTTATCTATAGCAATAGGTTTCCCCACAGCAGATGCGATTGAAAGTAAAGGTCTCTTGGCAAACAGGTTCGTCGGCAAATTTGGAAACGACACCCATGCCACTGTTTTTGACGTCTCAACCTTAGGGTTGTAATCTTGAGTCCATGGGAATGTACGATATTGAATTTGTTGTCCCTTATACTGTAAATAACCAACCTGCTTTGAAAGAACTGCTACAAAATCCTCATACGCATCACATCGAATCAACAGTTGCGAAACGCGAGCAAACCAATCAAGCAGCGACCCTTCATCCCAATCTGTGCTAGAATTAATGTTCGAAGTTCTTGCAATTCTGGTGCACCATAGGATACCTTCATCACCACAGCTTGGTGAAGGCCTTCTTCAACTGCATATTCTTCCAGTTCCTTAAAAGAAAACTGGATCGTAACCTCACCATGAACATGCTGGACAAGTTTAAGGATGGTTTTGGTTACTGCTTGGGATTTTGATGCGATTAATGAGGCGTATGTTTTGTTTTTAAGGCTAGAGTTCATCTCTCCCACAGCTTGAAGCTAGGTAGAGGGTTGCGCATCCATGTCAGCTTCTACATAAAGTCACGCAAAGAAAAGAGAGAAGAGAGAGCGTTTTGGGGTTTGGGGTTTTTTTGCACAAGTGTTTTCATTAGCAAGTCTCTTTCCTTTTTTTTTTTTATTTCTTGTGTGAGCAAGTTGACATTATTCTATGTCGTGCGACAACTGTTACTTATTACGTGCTTTGCTTGGTATTTTTAGAGATTAATTGAGAGGTCTTTATTTGGATAGTTTTTGGATAAGCTTAGAAAGAAAGGGTTGTATGAAGGCTCAAAATAGACTCAAGATGGTGGGGTTGTATACTTATAACTCTTGGAATCGACTCTTCATAAAAATATAAAAAAAACTCCTGCCCCAGTTTCAGATACTAGAAAATTTTTATTTTTGATTTGGTTGGACTCAACCCTAGTAAAGAGGTGCCTATATATCCTTAAAGGAATCAAGTCAAACGTAGTTCAAACTAACACGAAACATTTCTTTGTTGTTTTTCTTTTCATTTTTCTTTTCTCTTTTCCTTTTCTTCTCTTTTTTTTTTATAATCAAATTGTCCTAGCCCCTATTTTCTGGTGGCATGGATATTCGATATATGTTTTTTTTCTCTATACTTGATTCCAAAAGAGGGGGGTCAACGAAAAATAAAACAGGCTCAAAAAAGGGTGATGAAGGATATAAAGTGTTTGGGTAGCAGAAAAAGGGCCTCCCAGCCTTAAGAATGCCAAATATTCTATCTCTTCTCAGGTTCAGCATTGATGGACATGACTGTCTTCTTGGTTTTGTCAATTTTGTAGCTCCATCATCAATATCTTGTTTGCAACAAATGTCCTTTGACAATTTGGATCCACCTTTTCTTGGTCTTTATCTTTATGTGAAATGATGCACTTCGGTACCAGCTAATCCATTTAAAATTCCCTGAAATGCACCTTCTCTGGAGATTTGATTTTTCTTCTCTGATATAATTAGATTATGGTAGGTCGTGGCCAAAAACCCTTTCATCGATTAGTCCAGCCAGACATCAAAACTTTCAATTATCCTTAAGCTGGTATACATGATAGGTTTGAGATAAACATCTTGACACAGGCTTATCATCAAAATATTTCAGCCTTTTCCTTATCTTCAAAGTGTTTTTCCTCGACTTAATTTAAGATTGGACAGGCTTTCTAAAATCTAGCCGAAAACTCCGCATGCATGTCATTTCACTGAAATTAACGTGAAAAGAACTATATATGCAAGAAGAATTAAACATAATGGATTAAAATGACACAAAACGAAAAGTTACATTTTATTGATTAAAGGATAGAGAGGTTTGATGACAAGACAAATAAACAACATCTGGATCACAACCTCGAAGTAATCCAGCTGATAGAAATTATGACAAAATAAGTTACCAAGACTCATTCCCGGCAAGAAGGGGAGTGACTTTTCAATTACCAAACTTGACATCTTAGCTATGAATTTGCACATCAGCGTCAAACAAGACCTTTAATAATTTTGATAGCCTTGCATTCAATGGACATGTTCTTGACTTTTTCAGCAAACTATCCCCATATTATTGTAAATCATCCTAACATTGCGTGCGTTTTCATGATATTTTGGGTGCCATTATCTTGGACCACGATCGTTCCTTCTTGAATCATTATTTCTATTTACTTTTTCAAATCCCTACAATCCTCAGTGTTATGCCCTTAGACATTAGAATGATACACACATCGTATATCAGGGTCAAAACCTTTTGCATATGGATCAGAAACATACCCTCGAAGCGGCTCGATCATGCCATAACGTTTTAACTTTTTAAATAAACTTGTGTAGGATTCTACGATTGGCGTGAAATTGTCCCTCTGCTTATGTTCCCTTTCATACTCCTATCTTGAACGAGGGTTGTAGGGTGATTGAGAGTTCAACTATTGCGGATGAAGGTTTCTTGGAGTTGGGGCCGCATTTGTTGGCGATTGGATGATTTGGCAATACTGAGCATTGAATGTTGCTTGTTGCGGAGCAACTAAGCATTGAGGATTCGTGGATAGATAGTAGTACTGTGGGAAACCATAAAAAACATGATGAGAGTGCCTATATTTTTTAGATGCTCCCTTTTGACCTCTTTTCGACCCTAATGCCAACATGGTCTCTTCATCTTTCTTCTTTTGGTTAGTAAGGTTGTCCGACCTATTCTAGATTGCTTGGGTGGCTGTTTTAAGAGTCGCTTGACTTATAATTAGGCCACTCTTGAGGCCATTCTCGACCATATCTCCTATCGTGATTGCTTCAGCAAAAGGTCTACCTATTGCAGACATCATATTTTGAAAATAATCAGGCTCCTGAGCCTGAAGGAAGACAGTGATCAACTCGTGGTTGTCCTTGGGTGGCTTAACTCTAGATACCTACTCTCTCCACTTAATGGCATACTCCTTGAAGCTTTTAGTCGGTTTCTTCTTCATATTCGAGAGGGTATTGCAGTTTGGCGCAATATCAATATTGTACTCGAATTATTTGATGAAGCCTTGGGCCATGTCGTCCTAATATGCCAGTGAGAGGCATCTTGGTCAATGAACCATTCGAAGGCTACCCCCACAAGACTCTCCCCGGAACAAGCCATCAACAACTCTTATTTTCCTCTTGCGCCCCCCAGCTAGTTGCAGTACTTTTTCACGTGGGCGATAGGGTCACCGTGTCCATCATATTTCTCAAATTTTGGGGTCTTGAACCCTGGTGGCAAATGGATATGAGGAAACAAGCACAAATTACTGAATGAGACACTTTTGTGACCACCTAGTCCTTGTATGTTCTGCTCAAGACTTTTCATTTTCCTGACCATCTCATCTGGCTCTCCTGTCTTGACAGCCTTTTCATTTTCTGTAGGTAACTCATACTGTGGGGTCTGATTGTGTGGAGTTGAAACCCTAAAATCCATATCTGGAGAGTAGTATTGGCCATCATAAGTATGATATAATGTCTTGATGGTTAGCCTCATCACAGGATTTGGTGGAGGGATTGTATACACTGGCGCACCAGACATAACGAGAGGGGTGTTCCTAACCGGTGCGACAGGAATTCGCACATTGGAGGTACCAGGAGCGGTAGGGAAACTGTAGTTTGGCACATACCCTGTATGTAGAATGTGATCACTCATTGTGGGGAGATGTGGTTGAGTATCCAGGGGTACGGTGGAAGTTCCCTCTGAGGGTCCCTGAGGTGGAGGCTGACCGGAGACCCAAGCTTGATACACATCAGACAGTTGTTGTTTCAATCTTCTTACTTCCTCCGACTCTTGCTCAATTGATTGACCCTGAGGCTCATCGCTGACCACCTCGATTTCATCATTGTTAGCCATTGCTACCTTCCTCTTAGATCATGTAAAGTAATGATATGTTGCCAGTTTCACCACAAACCAACCATCTTAAGCTTACTAAATAAGAGACAACAAACGTGTTAGGATTAAGCATTTTACAGATATGAATCACAGGTAATATGCTATGCTCCTAACAATATCACCACTTCTAACATGCTTTTGGAAGGCTTCATGTTTCATTCCGGCTTATAAGGTTGTTGCTTATTGACGCTCTTGTTTTCTCTCTTTCTTCTCTTTTCTTCTTTTTTTTACACCTTTTTATCTTCATCCCTTATTTTGGAATTATTGAGAAATATTTCAATCGAACCTTTTGGGGGTTGCCTACGTATCATGTCGCAATATAAATCAGATCATTACGTAGTTCAGGAACATGACCATTTGTTTTATTTTGTTTTTTTATTATTATTATTTACAAAAATAAAGTTTTTTTTCTTTTAAATGTACAAAAAACATATTTTTGGTTCATTTTCAAATTTTTCTAAAAAAAAATCCTTTTCATTGATTTTTCAGAATTATTTTTTGATACAAGACTTCAAAAAGGAAAATTATATAAAGGTACAACATCAAAAGACAAACATTTAAACAAGATCGGACTCGACTCAAACAAACTTTTAAAAATAAAAGTCAAAACAACAAGACTCAACACCAAAAAGACTCTTACAGACTTGATGACTACAAATGAACAATCAAAGTGGACTGCCAACTAAAAGAAGATGCTTATCTTTGCAAGAGGCTGACCTTCCATATCATGTTATATGCACTTTAAGTCTGTGGCAATATGGCATGCGAAGTTGGGCGCTATCGTGGTAAATTGCTCTTGAGTCAAACCCTCACAAGTCACACACCCTCTGGCGGTATAAGTAGCCACTTCATACACCCTCCTTTTAACATGCTCTTGGCTCAGTCTTAAAAACCGGATCTGTCGCTCATAGCTATCGGCTATGTCTGATATATCCGCCTCGCGTTAAAATGCCATATTCAGCTGGTCTTGGGCCTTTGCCAGCTCATTCTCTAGCTGGTTCTTACTTGATTCTGTAGCCCGAGCCCTTAGATCATGGATGATAAGGTTGTAATGCATTTCTTCGTGCTTTGGAATTCCCGCCTATTGCTGAGTAGCGGCCACCTATTCTCGCTTGTCGAAGCTATGCTTGAAGCGCTTGAACCTTATGTGTTAATTTGGTTTTCTCCTCTTTAAACTCAGTTTACTGAAAATCCCTATTCACGTTGATGATACATATATTCCTACGTAGTTCCCGGATGATGGATTCATAGTCTCTTGCTATTTTCTCCTTTTTGCCCCACTCTTGTTCTAATTTTAGTCTCTCATTCTGTCGTGCTCTTTAGAACTATCTCTTTCTTGGATAGAAAAGCATCTTGGTCATAGAACCACTCAAAATATTCATGGTCTAACTCTCCTTGATCCCGATCTTCTATCATAGTGTGAAATTCGAGCACCTTATTTTCATCCCAAACCTGCTGAGCATAAGCCTCGCGAACAGGATCCTCTGATATTACCTCCCACATGAAGCTTTGCATGTGCTCCACTATAGGCACTACCTATTTTTGACCTAATTGGCGTAGGACTCTCATAGGAATGTATGGCTGAAAACCCCGAAGACCCATCAAAATCAAAATTGAATGGTGATAAGACCTATATATGACCTCTTTTGGTGAGAACAAATGGCATTTCCATGTGATTTCAGAAGTGGTCAACTTATGAAGATGCCTCCTCCATGATTCTATGCCCTCGGGGAAGCTACTATCTATGATCACATCTTTAAACCTATCTTCAAGCTCATTGTTACGGAAATGGATACCAAAATTTATCCATACGGGATGAAGGAGAAGGTGTTCTAAAAATCATATTTGGAGTATGATGTTACAGCCATCGTAGAAATCTTTTCCTTTCTGACATTTGGTTAGGGCACGATAAATATCTGACAATACCATAGGAATGATAGTGACATCCTTTCTATGCAATAAAGCGGTAACTATGCCAGATAATCGAATATCAATATTTTTGTCATGCCTCGGGAAAACCAATGTCCCTAGAAATGCCACTAGGAATACTGTTCGCCCATGGCTTTGCCAAGCTTTATATCCAATTTTATTATTAAGCTCTTTCCCGTGCTTTGAAAATCCATCTGGACACCCATACCTGCCATACAAGAAACCCAATTGAACATGCCCTCGTTCCACACTTGCTATTTTATTTTGGTTGATTGACATCTTCTCAAGGAACTTACTACCAGTGATGTCCCTTGGGGCCAAAGGTCTCTTCTTCCGAAGCTAATTCCCTAACCTTATGTATCCATCTAATTCCTCCAAAGTGGGAGTTATTTCGAAACCATTAAAATGGAATATGTTGTTATTAGGATCCCAGAAATGCACCAACGCCTCGATTAAGTCCCTCATTAGATTGACCCCATAATGTTTACAAAGTGACCCAGATGGTCCTTTTATCTTTTCCTGTTCACAAATGCCCATATTTTTCCACCATTATCTCAACAACTGGGGTGTTTTATGCACAAGACAAATCTGTGGGGGCTCATTATCTTTTGGCCTTTTGTCAGATCTTCTTTTCATTGTATCCATATCGCACCTAAGTGGTAGAACATGAGGTTAGGACCGATGCAAGCTTAGATAATACAAAAATCTCCAATACCCTGGGTTTGACTCATGAAAGTTAGAAATGGCAATGCGGGACTCAAGTAAAGGACCCTAAGCACGTTTTGAAACGAAGGTTTATTGAAGAGCGGACACCCTCATTGGAGGAACATACAATTTTGAAGACCGGTCTTTTATGACCCAAATGGTAAGACTTGACCAATTTGTCCGATTTAGACGCTACACCAGACCATAGAAGGGTTGCCTGGGTATCTTGCATAGAGTCAAGAATGTGTAGTTCATGAAAATTAAGGTACCTATTGTCCTCCAACATTTCTAAACAAGGTCTTAATAAAAATGGTAGGGTTAAGAACAAAATGGTAAAAGGGCAAAAATGGATATTATTACAGAGATAACCTTTTTGATTCTTTCAAGAAAAGCTTTTCAAGTCTCCTCGGCAGAAATGGTCAGACACAAAGGAAAGATGATAAAAGTAGATAAAAATAGACAACATGGCTATTATTACCAAAATGATTCTTTGATACTTTCATGAAAGGTTTAAATGTTGTCTCGGCAAAAAGGGAAAAAATGGGACAAAATAATAAGTAGACAAAATAAAATAAAATGGCTATTTTTACGAAAACGGCCCTTCGGTACTCCCGAGAGAGGTTCAAAGGTTGTCTCGGCAAATATTGTCAAGGCCCAAATTCACCTATAGGTCGTGATAGCGCCCAACATCCCATCTAGGCAATCCGCTAATGATTTAAACATATATTCATTTTCTAAAAATTTATTCGAATAATAAAACTCGGAGTACTCGCAAAAATTAAGACAATATGAAAAATAAGATAAATTAAAACCCAAATAAAATAATTAAATCCAAAAATTCTACTAGTGTGTACCAAGACCTAGTGTCACGACTATATGAGCATCTAGTAGATTATACAAAATTCTAAATACAGTCTGAAATAAAATAGACAGAATACAAATACAAGAAGAGGCACTAGTTGCTGCAGAATAGCTCAGAAAGGCAGCTCGCCACTAATCCTCTAGATAATGTGGGTGCGCTCTGATAGGTCCTCCGATAGTACATGTCCCAGGTCCTGCACAAAAAGTACAGCAAGCGTAGCATAAGTACGTAAACAACGTGTACCCAGTAAGTATCAAGCCTAATCTCGAAGAAGTAGTGATGAGAGGTCGACTTTGCAATAACTCCAAATCATGTACCGGGTAATTCTTCTCGTGGGGTTCAGATGACGTGAAGCATATGCAATAACTCGCCTCTTCTGCATTAATACACAACCCAAACCAACGTGTGAATCATCATAATACACTGTATGCATCCCCGAACCGGAAGGCAACACTAACACTAGTGCAGTAGTCAATGTTATCTTGAGCTTCTGAAAGCTGTCACAATCATCAAACCATCGGAACGGAGCACCCTGCTGGGTTAATTTGGTCAAAGGTGCTATAATAGATGAAAAGCCCTCCACGAATTGACGATAATAACCTGCTAATCCTACGAAACTCCTGATATCAGTGGCCGAAGTGGGACGTTGCCAATTCTGAACTACCTCGATCTTTTTGGGATCAACTTTAATGCCCTCGCCAGATACAATATGTCCCAAACATGCTACAAAATCTAGCCAAAACTCACATTTGGAGAACCTAGCATAAAGTTTTTGTTCCCGCAGTGTCTGAAGCACCACTCTCATATGCTGCTCGTGCTCTTCCTTACTGCGCGAGTGAATCAAAATATCATCAATGAATACAATGACAAACGAATCGATATATGGCCTTAATACCCTATTCATCAAATCTATAAACATCGTCGGGGGGTTAGTCAAACCAAAAGACATTACCAGAAATTCATAATGACCATATCTAGTCTAGAAAGCAGTCTTCGAAATATCTGAATCCCGAATCTTCAACTGATGGTACCCCGACCTCAAGTCGATCTTGGAAAACACCCTAGCACCCTGCAACTCGTCAAATAGATCATCAATACACGGCAACGGATACTTGTTTTTAATAGTAACTTTGTTCAATTGGCGATAATCAATGCACATTTGCATTGTTCCATCCTTCTTGTTCACTAATAATACCGGTGTACCCCAATGTGATACACTCGGTTTGACAAACCCTTTGGCTAGTAACTCCTCAAGTTGTTCTTTCAATTCCTTCGAGCCATGCGATACAGTGGGATGGATATAGGTTAGGTATCTCGAGCCAAGTCAATACTAAAATCAATATCACGATCTGGTGGCATGCCTGGAAGAACTATAGGAAATACATTGGAGAACTCCCGAACTACAAGCACTGACTCAATAGTCAGAGTCTCTGTAGTAGTATCCCGAACATAGGCTAGATAAGACAAACAACCCTTCTCGATCATATGTCGAGCTTTTAGAAAGGAAATAACATGATTAGATGCGCTGACAGACGAACCCTTGCACTCCAACCTAGGAAATTCCGGCGTTGCCAAAGTAACAGTCTTAACATGGCAATTTAGGACGACATGATATGGGATAGCCAGTCCATGCCCAGGATAATCTCGAAGTCGGTCATATCAAGCAGCGAAAGATCTGTTCTAGTCTCATAACCATAGAATGTACCAACACAGGACCGATAAATCTAATTCACAACAACAGAATTGCCCACAGGAGTGGACACATAAACTGGAGTACTCAAGGACTCTCGAGAAACACCCAGGAAATGAGCAAATAGAGAGGACACATATGAATACGTAGATCCTGGATCAAATAATACGGAGACATCTTTTCTGCAAATAGAAATAATACCTGTAATCACTACATCTGATGCCTCTGCATCTGGTCTGGCCGGAAAAGCATAGAACTGAGCTGGAGCGCCAACTGGCTGGCCTCCACCTCTAGGACGACCCCTGCCTACCTGCCCTCCACCTCTGGGTGGTCATACGGCTAGTGGAGCAACTGGCTCGGTAATCATAGGCTTCTGACCCTGCTGCACTGGTCTACCCCGAAGCCTGGGGCAGAATCTCCGCATGTGACTGGGATCCCCGCATTCGTAACAACTTTTCGGTGCGATGGGCTGCTGACTAGAAGTCTGACCCTGGGGACCTGAATACCCAATGGAAGAACCCAAAATAGTTGGTAGGCGATAAGAACTCTCTGGCATAGCACTGAAATAAGGTTGCACTAAGCACCCCGAGGAGGTGGTGGTGCTGGATATGGGGGCCTGTTGGACAGCCCTCTCACGAACTGAACTCTACCCCCAGATGGAGCACCTCTGAACTCTCCAGAATATCTAAACCGCTTATCCCTCATAACCTGCTCTCGGCTACGCTGACTCACACCCTCAATCCTTCGGGCGATCTCCACAACCAACTCATAAGAAGTCCCCATCTCAACCACTCGGGCCATAGTGGCCTGAATGCCAGTATGTAAACCCGCAACAAACATCTGCACTCTCTCTGCCTCATTAGGGAGTATCATAAGTGCATGGCGAGATAACTCATAGAACCTCGCCTCATAATCGGTCATTGACATCTGACCCTGTTGGAGCTGCTGAAACTAAAACCGCAACTCTTCCCTCTAGGAGGGTGAAATATATATGTCCAGGAAAATATGGGTGAACCTGTCCCAAGTCATGGGAGGAGAATCTGATGGTCTGCCAAGAAGATAAGACTTCCACCATCTACGGGCTCTGCCCTACAGTTGAAAAGTAGCAAAGTCTACCCATGAGACTCCAATATCCTCATGTTGTGCAGTTTGTCCCTGCACTAATCAATGAAATCTTGGGGACCCTCATGTCGCTCACCCCCAAAGACTGGAGGATATAGTCTAGTCCATCGGCCCAATAGCTTCTGCGGCTCGGCTGCCGCAGCTGGTCTGGGCTCAGGTGTAGCTGCTATCATTGGCTGGACTCCACCCACGAGTAGTGCACCCTGGGTCTGATATATAGCAGTTGCCTGCCTATGAGCCTATGTGGTAGGGGTTTGTTCTCCCCCGCCCACCTGAGATATGGCTGGGCCTGCCGGAAATAAACCGGCCTGAGTCATAGTGTCCATGAACCGCAGCATACGGCCCATGACTTCCTGGAATCCTGGTACAGACGTAAAATCCACCGGAGTTGACTATGCTACATGCATCTCGCCCTGTTCCTCAATAATAGAATCCTCTGCTAGACCCACTGGTGGCATAACTGGAACAACTATGGTACGTCCTCATCCCCTACTATGGGCTGGAGCCCTCCCCCTGCCTCGGCCTCTAACAACAGGGGGAGTAGCTCTTCCCTGGTCTGGAACCTCATTAGAGCGCGTTCTCACCATCTGTGAGAGAATAAGAGAAAGATATTTAGTACTATATTATCTGCATGATGGGAGATGAAGAAAGGTAGTTTTCCTAACACCATATAGTCTCTCGAAGATAAGTACAGACGTCTCTGTACCGATCCGCAAGACTCTATTTGGCCTACTCATAACTTGCGAGACCTACGTGAACCTAATGCTCTGATACCATATTGTCACAACCCAAATTCACCTATAGGCCATGATGGCGCCCAGCATCCCATCTAGGCAAGCAAACTAATGATTTAAACATATATTCATTTCTTAAAAATTTATCCGAGTACTTGCAAAAATTAAGGTCAATAAAAATCCAAATAAAATAATTAAATCCAAAAATTCTACTAGTGTGTGCCAAGACCTGGTGTCACGAGTATATGAGCATCTAGTAGATTATAATTTTTTTTAAATAATGTCTAATATAAATAGACAGAATACAAAAACAAGAAGAGGCACTAGTTGTTGCAGAACATCTCAGAAAGGCAGCTCACCACTAAGCCTCTGGATAACATGGGTGCGCTCCAATAGGTCCTCCGATAGTACTTGTCTCAGGTCCTGCACAAAAAGTGCAGCAAGCGTAACATGAGTACGTAAACAACGTGTACCCAGTAAGTATCAAGCCTAATCTCGAAGAAGTAGTGACGAGAGGTCGAATTTGACACTGTCACGACCCAAAATTTCCCACCGACGGGACCGTGATGGCGCCTAACATTTCACTTACTAGGCAAGCCAACGTTAGAGAATCATTTACTAATTCCTTATTTCCGTTCAGTAATTAGAAATAATTAACTATGATGAAATATAACAAGTGCGGAATATCATAAATCAGTATTAACTACTACCACCCGGATCTGGAGTCACAATTCACGAGCATTCTAGAACTTGCTACAAGTAATAGTCTGAAAAAAATACAACTGTCTGAATGAAAGAAAACAGTAGGACATAAAAAGATAGACGGGGACTTTAAGGTCTGTGAACGCCGACAAATCTACCTTGAGTCTCCGGACAGCGGACCAATAGGAAATCTCAATCAACCTGAGCCGGTATCAAAATCTGCACATAAAGTGTAGAGTGCAGCATCAGTACAACCGACCCATGTACTGGTAAGTGTAGAGCCTAACCTCGACGAAGTAGTGACGAGGCTAAGGCAAGGCACCTACAATCAACCTGTACAATTTAACAGTGTATATGCAAATAACATGAATGAAGAACTAAACAGGAAATGTCGGGAGGGGAGACATACTGAGGGGAATACAAGATAAAGAACTACAACAGAATGATCACCGGAGTAGTCAATATACCATGAATCAACAGGAATAGTGAATACAGTAAAGAAGAATACACAGCATCACCCTTCGTGCTTTTACACTCAATCTCACCATAAAATTTAAAGAAACGGCACGGCATCACCATTTGTGCTTTTACTCTCATATCATGGCACGACATCACCCTTCGTGCATTAACACTCATAATATGGCACGACATCACCCTTCGTGCATTAACACTCACAATATGGCACAGCATCACCCTTCGTGCATTAATACTCATAATACGGCATCACCCTTCATGCATTAACACTCATAATATGGCACGGCATCACCCTTCGTGCATTAACACTCCCCCTTACCATAATGCAATGCATAAATAACAACAGGGAGATAGAATAACAAGTACGAACCTTACTTTAATATTTGGTTCCATAATATCAATCTTAACTTTGAAATAAAAACTCAATTATCACTAGAAAATTCCGTAAACATGATAAGAACGATAATTTGAACAACACTGGTATAACACGTAGCAATGTGGCAAAATAATGGGACAATATTAGAAAAATAGAGAAACATGAAAAACAAAACAGGTAAATTGGCGGCGCATAGGTACTCGTCTCCTCACATATACGCCGCTCACATGAATTTTACTTAGCAATTAATCTAAGGTTCCTAATTCCTTCAAGTAAGGGTTAGACACAACACTTACCTCGCTCCGAAGTCCACTTAATTCTCAATCACAACTTTTCCTTTGGAATTCACCTCCAAACCACTCGTATCTATTCAAAAATGACTCAATAATATCAAATATTACTAAAGGAATCAATTATATTGCATAAATTAAATTTCCCAAATTTTCCTCCAAAATGTCAAAAAATCGACCCCGGGCCCGCTTGGTCAAAACCCGAGGTTCGAACCAAAATCCTTTTACACATTCACCCCGGAGCCTGAATAGGTAATTAGTTTTGGAATCCGACCTCAAATTGAGGTCTAAATCCCCAAATTCCCGAAATCCCTATTTTCTACCCTAACCCCTAATTCTACCATGAAAACTCTAGGTTTAAGGTTGAAAATTCAAGAAATGTAATGGGTAATTGAAAGAAACGAGTTAAGGAATACTTACCTATGATTTGGGGAAGAAAATATCTTTGAAATATCGCCCTACGCCTCCTATACTTTTGAAAACGAGAAGAAAAATGGCTGGAGTCCGAATTAAATGCTTACTGCCCAGCGACCTTCGCACCTGCAGTGCTTTGGTCGCACCTGCGCATCCGCATGTGCGGACGGGCTTCTACGGAAAAGGGTTGGGCCATCTGGGGCCGCACCTGCGGACAGGGTTCCGCTTCTGCAGAGAAAAGTCCGCATCTGCGGAAAAACGAAGTCCAGGCCTGGGTCGCATATGTGGGGATTTTGCTCGCACCTGCGACCAAAGGCTCACAGGTGCGGGCACACCATATTTCGTGCACCAGCAGCCGTGTTGAGGTTTGAACTCAACTCGTGCATCGCCCAAATGGAACTCGAGCCCTCGGGGCGCCAAACCAAACATGCACGCAAGTCTAAATACATCATAAGGACCTGCTCGCGTGATCAAATCACCAAAATAACACCTAGAACTCTAAATTTAGCACCAAATCAAATGAAATTCTCAAAAATACTTTAAACTTCTAATTTCTCAACAGGACGTCCGAATCATGTCAAATCAACTCCATTTCTCACCAAATTTCACAGACATGTCTTAAATATTATAATGAACATGTACCGGGCTTCGGAACCAAAATACGGACCCGGTACTAACAATGCCAAACATCAATCAATTCTTAAAAATAATTAATTTTTAGACTTTTAATTTTCATCAAAAATTCATAACTTGAGCTAGGGACCTCCGAATTCGATTCCAGGCATACGCCTAGGTCCCATAATTCGATAAGGACCTACGGATCCGGGCCCGTTTACCAAAAGTGTTGACCGAAGTCAACTAAAATTAACTTTTAAGGCAAAAATTCTTATTTTCATTAGTTTTCAACATAAAAGCTTTCCGGAAATCTGCCCGGATTACGCATGCAAATCGAGGATGGTAAAAATGAGATTTTAAGGCTTAAGAGCACAGATTCGAGTTTTAAAACATAAGATGACCTTTTAGGTCATCACATTCTCCACCTCTAAAATAATCGTTCGTCCTCGAACGGACATATCTACTCCGCATATCGGACTCGGACTCCCAAGTAGCTTCCTCAATAGGCTTACCTCTCCACTGCATTAGAACTGAAGGGTAACTCTTTGACCTCAACTGACAAACCTACCGGTCTAGAATGGCCACCGGCTCCTCCTCGTAAGTCAATCCTTGTCTAGCTGGACAGAGCTGAAATCTAACACGTGGGACGGGTCACCATGATATTTCCGGAGCATAGACACATGGAACACCGGATGAACTAAGGATAGCCCTGGAGGCAATGCAAGTCTATAATCTACCTCCCCCACTCTCTCGAGGATCTCAAATGGCCCGATATACCTAGGGCTCAACTTGCCCTTCTTCCCAAATCTCATAACACCCTTCATGGGCGATACCCGAAGCAATATTCTTTCTCCAACCATGAATGCAATATCATAAACTTTATGGTCAGCATAACTCTTTTGCCTGGACTGAGCTGCACGAAGTCGATCCTGTATAATCTTGACCTTATCCAAGGCCTCTTGAACTAAATCTGTACTCAATAACCGAGCCTCCCTCGGCTCGAACCACCCAATTGGCGACCTGCACCGTCTACCATATAATGCCTCATAGGGAGCTATCTGAATACTCGACTGGTAGCTGTTATTGTAGGCAAACTCTGCTAACGGCAAAAACTGATCCCAAGAACCTCCAAAGTCAATAACACAGGCGCAAAGCATATCCTCCAAGATCTAAATAGTACGCTCGGACTGCCCGTCCGTCTGAGGATGAAATGTTATGCTCAACTCAACCCGCGTACCCAACTCACATTGAACTGCCCTCCAAAAGTGCGAGGTAAATTGCGTACCTCGATAAAAAATGATAGACACGGGCACACCGTGGAGACGGACGATCTCACGAATATAACTCTCTGCCAACTGCTCCGAGGAATAAGTAACTGCCACAGGAATGAAATGCACTGACTTAGTCAGCCTGTCCACAATGACCCAAATTGCATCGAACTTCCTCTGAGTCCATGGGAGTCCAACAACAAAGTCCATAGTGATACTCTCCCACTTCCACTCAGGAATATCTAACCTCTGAAGTAAACCACCAGGTCTCTGCTCACACTTTACCTGCTGACAATTTAGGCACCGAGCTGCATAGGCAACTATGTCCTTCTTCATTCGCCTCCACTAATAATGTTGCCTCAAGACCTGATACATCTTGGCGGTGCTCGGATGTATAGAATACCGGGAACTGTGGGACTCTTCAAGGATCAACTCATGAAGTTCATCCACATTAGGCACACAAATACGACCCTGCATCCTCAAAACTCTGTCATCTCCAACAGTAACCTTCTTGGCACCACCGTGCCGCACTGTGTCTCTAAGGAGAAGTTAATGAGGATCGTCATCCTGCCGATCTCTGATGCGCTCAAATAAAGAAGACCAAGCAATTGTACAAGCTAGAACACTGTTGGGCTCAGAAATATCTAGCCTCACGAACTGGTTGGCCAAGTCCTGAACATCCAATGCAAGCGGTCTCTCACCAATTGGAATATTTGCAAGGCTACCCATACTAACTGACTTTCTACTCAAAGCATCGGCCACCATATTGGCCTTCCCGGGATGATACAATATGGTGATATCATAGTCTTTCAATAGCTCCAGCCACATCCTCTGCCTCAAATTGAGTTCCTTCTGCTTGAACAAATACTGCAAGCTCCGATGATCAGTGAATACCTCACATGGCATGCCGTAAAGATAGTGCCTCCAAATCTTCAACGCGTGAACAATGGCTGCCAGCTCTAGATCATGAACATGGTAATTCTTCTCATGAACCTTCAGCTGCCATGAAGCATATGCAATAACCTTGCCACCCTGCATCAATACCGCACCTAGACCAATATGAGATGCATCACAATATACTGTATAAGATCCTGAACCTGTGGGTAACACCAATACCGGTGTCGTAGTCAAAGTTGTCTTGAGCTTTTGAAAGCTCACTTCACACTCGTCTGACCACCTGAACGGGGCACCCTTCTGGGTCAATCTGGTCAACGGGGCTGTTATGGATGAAAACCCCTCCAAATCCAGGAAACTACGAATCTCTGTAGCTGATGTGGGTCTAGGCCAATTCTGGACTACCTCAATCTTCTTAGGATCCACCTAAATACCCTCTACCGATACAATGTGACCCAATAAAGCAACTGAACTCAACTAAAACTCGCATTTTGAGAACTTAGCATATAAATGGCAGTCTTTCAGAGTCTAAAGAACAATCCGAAGGTGCTGGTCATGCTCCTCTCGACTGAGGGAGTAGATCAAGATATCATCAATAAACACAACCACAAAGGAATCCAGGTAGGTTTTGAACACCCGGTTCATCAAATCCATGAATGTTGTTGGGGCATTTGTCAGCCCAAATGACATCACTAGAAACTCATAATGCCCATACCGAGTCCGAAAAGTTGTATTAGGAACATCGAATGCCCTAATCCTCAACTGATGGTAGCCAGATCTCAAATCAATCTTTGAAAACACATTAGCACCCTGAAGCTGATCAAATAAATCATCAATCCTCGTCAATGGATACTTGTTCTTGATGGTTACTTTGTTCAACTGCCGATAGTCTATACACATCCTCATCGATCCATCTTTCTTCTTCACAAACAACACAGGTGCACCCTAAGGAGAGACACTAGGTCTAATGAAGCCCTTATCAAGCAAATCTTGCAACTGCTCCTTCAATTCTTTCAACTCTGGCAGGGCCATACAGTATGGTAGAATGGAAATGGGCTGAGTGCCCAGAGCTAAATCAATGTAGAAATCAATATTCCTGTCGGGTGGCATCCCCGGCAGGTTTGGGAAACACCTCTGGAAACTCACGAACAACCGGCACTGAATCTATGGAAGGAACCTCCGTACTAGAATCGCGGACATAAGTTAAATAAGGTATACACCCCTTCTCGACCATATGTCGAGCCTTCACATAAGAGATAATCCTGCTGACAGAATGGCCAAGATTCCCTCTCCACTCTAATCGAGGCAACCCCTACAAGGCTAAGGTCACCGTCTTAGCGTGACAATCTAATTAGCATAATAAGGTGACAGCCAGTCCATACCCAGTATGACATCAAAATCAACCATGTCAAGAAGTAAAAGATCTACACGAGTCTCAAGACTCCCAATGGTGACCACACATGAATGATAAAACATGATTTACAATAATAGCATCTCCTACTGGTGTGGACACATACACATGAGCACTCAAAGAATCACGGGGCACAACCAAATAGGAAGCAAAATAGGATGACATATAGGAGTAAGTAGATCTCGGATCAAATAAAACTGAATCATCTTTACTGCAAACTGAAACAGTACCTGTGATAACAGCGTCGGATGACTCAGCCTCAAGCCTGGCTGGGAAAGCATAACACCGGGGCTGGGCCCCACAACCTTGAACTATGTCCCGGGGACAGCCTCTAGCTGGCTAGTCTCCACTTCTAACAGCCTGACCTCCACCTCTAACTGTCTGGCCCCTACCTCTGGCTTTCTGACCCCTGCCTCTGGCTGGCTGAGAAGGTGGTGTAGCAACTGGTGCCAGAACCAAGGCATAAAAACTCTGATGCTGTGAGATACTCGTTGCCCGGCTGCTATGACTGCTGACCGTGTCGCCCTGAATGACCACCCTGATAACTCTGAAGTGGAGGTGCACTAATAAGAGCTGGTGGTGCACTGTAGGCTAGCTGGTCGGAGTAATGCATCTGAGGTCCACGACCACCTAAGGCACCATGGGATGCCTGGAGTGCTGAATGAAACGGCCTGGGAGGATGGCCTCTACCAAACATACTCCTGCCTCTAGATGAGGCACCGTTGAACTCACCGGAATGACGAGGCCTCTTGTCAGCCCCCTGACCTCCCTGAGTAAGAACCATCTCGACTCGTCTGGCGACATTAGCAGTCGCCTAAAAAGAAATCTCACCCCCTGTCTCCTTAGCCATCTGCAATCGATAGGCTGAGCAAGTCCATCAATAAAACTCCTCAACCTATCTCTCTTGGTGGGAAGCAGAAGAATGGCATGGCGGGCCAAATCCATAAAACGGGTCTCATACTGAGTAATAGTCATACCACCCTGCTGGAGACGCTCAAACTGACGGCGACGCTCCTCTCTCAATGTGATAGGCAAAAACTTCTCTATGAAGAGCTGAGAGAACTGGTCCCAAGTAAGAGCAGGAGACCCACCTGGTCTGGTTAACAAGTAATCTCTCCACAATTTCTTAGCGGAACCAGTCATCTGAAATGCAGCAAAATCGACCCCATTGGTCTCCACTATACCCATGTTCCGTAGAACCTCGTGACAGTTGTCAAGATACTCCTAGGGGTCCTCTGAAGGACCAAGCACCACTAAAGTGAACAGGAAAGAGCACGGTAAACCTGTCCAATCTCCATAAAGCCTCAGAAGACATAGCTGGCCCATCTCCGATCTGCGCCGCAATAATCGGCTGAACTAATCCGATTGGCTGAGCTACTGGATCCTGATACTGGGGAGCTATCTGCTCCGGAGCGGGAGTGGTAGGAGTCTGGGCTCCTCCTCCAGCCTGAGAGACCACTGGTGCCATGGGAAATGCAACAGCCTGGGCCACACTCTCCATAAGGCCCACCAAATGGACCAAAGCTTCCTGAAGTACTGGGGTAGCAATGAACCCCTCCGGAACCTGAGCTGGTCCGACAGGAACAGTCTAGGCTGGAACCTCCCCGTCAATCTCTATCTGAGGCTCCACTGCTGGGGCTGCTGCTCAGGCCCTAGGCTGAGCCATGCCCCTACCTCGGCCTCTGGCACGGCCTCGGCCTAGACCTCTGCCCCAAGTAGGAGCTATCACTAGAGGCTCTGGCTGCTGCTCAGCTGAGGAAGCAGTATGAGTTCTCGCCATCTATGAGAGAATAAGAGTAGAAGAGTTCAATCAGTATTGAGAAAGCAAAATCGCATGACAAAGAAGAATAAAAGTGAAACTTGTTCCTAAACTTTATAGCCTCTGGAAGATAAGCACAGACGTCTCTGTACCGATCCTCAAGACTCTACTAAGCTTGCACATGAATCATGAGACCTAGGAAACCTAGTGCTCTAATACCAACTGTCACGACCCAAAATTTCCCACCGACGGGACCGTGATGGCGCCTAATATTTCACTTACTAGGCAAGCCAACATTAGAGAATCATTTACCAATTCCTTATTTCCATTCAGTAATTAGCAATAATTAACTACGATGAAATATAACAAGTGCGGAATATCATAAATCAGTACTAACTACTACCACCCGGATCTGGAGTCACAATTCACGAGCATTCTAGAACTTACTACAAGTAATAGTCTGAAAGAAATACAACTGTCTAAATGAAAGAAAACAGTAGGACATAAAAATATAGACGAAGACTTCAAGGTCTGTGAAAGCCAATAGATCTACCTTGAGTCTCCGGACAGCGGACCAATAGCAAATCTCGATCAACTTGAGCCGGTATCAAAATCTGCATAGAAAGTGCAGAGTGAAGCATCAGTACAACCGACCCCATGTACTGGTAAGCGTCGAGCCTAACCTCGACGAAGTAGTGACGAGGCTAAGGCAAGGCACCTACAATCAACCTGTACAATTTAACAGTGTATACGCAAATAACAGGAATGAAGAACTAAATAGGAAATGTCGGGAGGGGAGACATACTGAGGGGAATACAAGATAAAGAAATACAACAAAATGATCACCGGAGCAGTCAATATACCATGAATCAATAGGAATAGGGAATACAGTAAAGAAGAATGCACGGCATCACCCTTCGTACTTTTACTCTCAATCTCACCATAAAATTTATAGAAACGGCACAGCATCACCTTTTGTGCTTTTACTCTCATATCATGGCACGGCATCACCTTTTGTGCATTAACACTCACAATATGGCACAGCATCACCCTTCGTGCATTAACACTCACAATATGGCACGGCATCACCCTTCGTGCATTAATACTCACAATACGGCACGACATCACCCTTCGTGCATTAACACTCATAATATGGCACGACATCACCCTTCATGCATTAACACTCTCCCTTACCATAATGCAATGCATAAATAACAATAGGGAGATAGAATAACCAGTACAAACCTTACTTCAACATTTGGTTCCATAATATCAATCTTAACTTTGAAATAAAAACTCAATTATCACCAGAAAATTCCGTAAACATAATAAGAATGATAATTTGAACAACACTAGTATAACACGTAGCAATTTGGCATAGGAATGAGACAATATCAGAAAAATAGAGAAACGTGAAAAAAAATAGGTAAATTGGCGGCGCATAGGTACTCGTCACCTCACATATACGCCGCTCACATGAATTTCACTTAGCAATTAATCTAAAGTTCTTAATTCCCTCAAGTCAGGGTTAGACACAACACTTACCTCGCTCCGAAGGCCACTTAATTCTCAATCACAGCTTTTCCTTTGGAATTCACCTTCAAACCACTCGTATCTATTCAAAATGACTCAATAATATCAAATATTTCTAAAGGAATCAATTATATTTCATAAATTAAATTTTCCAAATTTTCCTCCAAAAAGTCAAAAAATCGACCCCGATCCCCGCTTGGTCAAAACCCAAGGTTCGGACCAAATTCCTTTTAACTATTCACCCCCGAGCCCGAATATGTAATTAGTTTTGGAATCCGACCTCAAATTGAGATCTAAATTCCCAAATTCCTGAAATCCCTATTTTCTACCCTAACCCTTAATTCTACCATGAAAACTCTAGAATTTAGGTTGAAAATTCAAGAAATATAATGGGTAATTAAAAGAAACGAGTTAAGGAACACTTACCTATGATTTGGGGAAGAAAATGTCTTTGAAAAATCGCCCTAGGCCTCCTATCCTTTTGAAAACGAGAAGAAAAATAGTTGGAGTCCAAATTAAATGCTCATTGCCTAGCGACCTATGCACCTGTGGTGCTTTGGTCGCACCTGCGCATCCGCATGTGCGGACGGGGTGTGCGCTTCTACGGTAAAGGCTGGGCCAACTGGAGCCGCACCTACGGACAGGGTTTTGTTTCTGCGGTCCCCCTCCTGCGGAGAAAAGTCCGCATCTGCGGAAAAATGAAGTCCAGGCTTGGGTCGCATATGCGGGGCTTTTGCTCTCACCTGCGACCAAAGGCTCGCAGGAGCGGGCACACCAGATTTGGTGCACCAGCAGCCTTGTTGAGGTTTGAACTCACCTCGCGCATCGCCCGAATGGCACCCGAACCCTCGGGGCGCCAAACCAAACATGCACGCAAGTCTAAAAATATCATAAGGACCTGCTCGCGTGATCAAATCACCAAAATAACACCTAGAACTCTAAATTTAGCACCAAATCAAATGAAATTCTCAAGAACACTTTAAAACTTCTAATTTTTCAACTGGACGTCTGAATCACGTCAAATCAACTCCATTTCTCACCAAATTTCACAGACATATCTTAAATATCATAATGAACCTGTACCGGGCACCAGAACCAAAATACGTACCCGGTACAAACAATGCCAAATATCAATCAATTCTTAAAAATAATTAATTTTCAGACTTTAAATTTTTATCAAAAAATCATAACTTGAGCTAGGGACCTCCGAATTTGATTTCGGGCATACGCCCAGGTCCCATAATTTGATACGGACCTACTGGGACCATCAAAGTACGTTCCAGGCCCATTTACCAAATATTTTGACCGAAATCAACTAAAATTAACTTTTAAGGCAAAAATTCTTATTTTCATCAGTTTTCAACATAAAAGCTTTCCGGAAACTTGCCCGGATTACGCACACAAATCGATGAGGTTGTAAAATATAAGATGACCTTTTGGGTCATCACAAACACTCATTATGGGTCAATAATATTTCAATAGAAATATTTAATTAAACATGATATTTAGGTGAACGACGATAATTTTCTAAACAAGCAGAAATAAATAAACTCCTTAAATTTCAATAATTTCTAATTTATAAATTTAGCTTCACAAGCTGCAATTACATTATCAAGGTATCGTGTAATTATTATTAGGCACAATTTCTGCCGAGGTCGTACGACTCGATCCAGAGTGTCGTGTACACTGCCTAGGGACATGCGGCGCGATCCATAGATGCATCTATACTGCCGAGGCGTTCGGTCCGCTCCACAAGAAAAGGAGGATATTTTCTTATGAACCTCCGGAATGAGAAGTTATTAATATTAACACGTAGGGTGTTCAATCTCTATTAACAATTCAATAATTTACACAAAATTCGAGTATATGAAGTTTCGATGTTTTAATATTTCTTCAAACAATTTACAATATAATTCCAGTAATTTAATTAAATAATGGAGCAATTATTACAAGTAATTCATGATTTGAGTTCTAAACTACCCGCACATTAACATAATTAGTAGCTACGTATGGACTCTCGTCACTTCGTGCGTACGTGCCCACAATTAGTAACAATTATTTATGTGAATCACATATGGGGTAAATTACCTCTTACAAGGTTAGGCAAGAGACTTACCTTGTCTCAAAGCCCACTTTCCGATCACAATGTCGCGATAAAATCTCAATTCGGTACCGAAAATTCCGAAACTATCCAAAATTATATAAAATAATTAATACATGCACAATAATTTGAAATTAGACTATTAAATAAATTACGCTATCCAAAAATGGTAAATTTTTAAAATCACCCGGGGCCCACGTGCCCGAATTCTAGAAATATTTTGAGGAAAACGTTACCCATAATGTCAAGAACTCAAATATACAATTTTCATACAATTCCATAACCATTTTCGTGGTTAAAATCTCATTTTTGTCAAGACCTAGTTTTTTCATCTAAACCCTTGATTTCCAAGATTTACAGGTTATAATCTACCCATAATCTATGTATTTAACTCAAAGTGTGTAGAATTAACTTACCTCCAACTTGCTAGTTGAAATCCTCTCTCAAAATGCTCCAAAATCGCCCAAGAATGAAGAAAATGGGCTCAAAAATGGCTGAGCCTCGATTTTTAACCCATTCTGCCAAGTAGTGTTTTCGCATCTGCGGCTTCCCCCTAAGTCGGTCCCGTCTGCTTCTGTGACTTGTACATCGCATATGCGATGTGCTTCTACGGTTGTACCTGCGCATCTGCGCCCAGTCCGCTTCTACGGTGCCTTCCACGCACCTGTGTCTGGCCAAGCGCAGGTGCTGTTACAGCAGAAGCTGGAAGCTTCAGCTGCTGCTCCAAGGTCCAAAATCGATCCGATCTCGTCCGGTTAACACCCGAGGCCCCGCCCGAATGTACCAACAAACTTGAAATCATAAAATGGACTCGTTCGAACCGTCGGAACATGTAAAACAACATCAAAACTACAAATCATACCTCAAACCAAATTGATTCAACTTAAAATTTTCAAATTCTTCAAACTTACTCCGAACGCGCCGAAACATACGGAGCTAGTCTCAGGCTCGGAATTCCATACGGACCTCAATTTCTCCAAAACCTACTCCAAACCAAATTTAAAGAACATTAAACCTTCAAAAAATTAATTTTCACTATTAAGCGCCGAAACACTCCCAGGTTGTCCAAAACCCGATTCGAACATACGCCCAAGTCCAAAATTATCATACAAACCTATTGGAACCGTCAAATCCCGATTCCGGGGTCGTTTTCTCAAAATGTTGACTGAAGTCAAACTTAGCATTTAAAGGCCAACTTAAGGAACCAAGTGTTCCGATTTCAACCCGGACACTTCCAAGATCCGAACCAACCGTCCCCGCAAGTCATAAATTAGTAAAAACACATACAAAGAGTTTTATTTAGGGGAATAAGGTTCTAAAGGTCAAAATGACTGGTTGGGTCATTACAAATATGACCAGACAAAACTAGATAAAATGGTCATTTTTATGAAAACTGCCCTTCAATACTTCCGTGGAAGGTTTAAGGCTGCCTCGTCAAAAATGGTCGGACATAAGGGAAAAATGGTAAAAGGTGAAGAAAAATGGACAAAGTAGCTATTTTACAAAAATGACCCTTCAGCACTTCTCGAGGAAGATTTTAAGGTTATCTCGGCAAATCAACCCTATACAAAGGCAACACAGTAAAAAGAAGACAAAATGGTCGTTTTTACAAAAATAGCCTTTTGGCTCTTCCGTGGAAAGTTTTAGGCTGTCTCGGAAAAATCACCGGACATAGGGGCAAAATGGTAAAAAGTTGAAAAAGAATGGACAAAGTAGCTTTTTTTTTTTTACAAAAACAACCCTTTTGCACTTCCGAGTAAGATTTTAAGGTTGTCTCGGCAAAATTGGCCGGATACAAGGACAAAACAGTAAACGGTGACCAAAAATAGCAATTTTTATTTATTCGAAAATTTTATGCACATGTGTAATTTGTATGCCTTTTTTATTAAATGTGGGCCGAACCTGATAGAGGTTGCTTACGTATCTCACATCCGCTGAGAATCAGACCAACATAGTTCGGTGAAACCGACTATGTTTTCTCTTTTTATTTTTTATGAAAATTAATCTTTAAAAACATACGTACTAGACCACGTCAATATTTCTAAAATGACGGGCATTTGTACTTAAATCAAGAGAATGCATTTTTTTAATTCTTTTTATTTCTCTATGATCAATCAATTGGTCTATCCTAAAGTAGGTCGACATGCAAGCCGCCCAAATAATGTAACAGTTAGCACAAAACATGAACATAATGGTCTCCACAAGGTGCATGTGCCATTTTATCTAGTTTTGTCTGGTCATATTTGTAATGACCCAACCAGTCATTTTGACTTTTAAAACCCATTCCCCTAAATAAAACTCTTTGTAAATATTTTTACTAATTTATGACTTGCGGGGACGGTTGGTTCGGATCTTGAAAGTGTCCGGATTGAAATCAGAATACTTGGTTCCTTAAGTTGGCCTTTAAATGCTAAGTTTGACTTCGGTCAACATTTTGAGTAAACGACCTCGGAATCGGGAATTAAAGGTTCCAACAGGTTCATATGATGATTTTGGACTTGGGCGTATGTCCGAATCGGGTTTTGGATGACTCGGGAGCGTTTCGACGCCTATTATGGAAGTTGGCATTTTGGAAGAATTTCATAAATTTGGGTTGAAGTGCATTTCAATATTATCGGTGTCCGATTGAGATTCTGAGCCTCGGAATAGCTCTTTGTGGTGATTCTGGACTTAGGGGCGCGTCCGAAAGTGGATTCGGAGGTCCGTAGGTTGTTTCGGGGTCATTTGCAAAAAATAGAAATTTGAAGGTTTTTGGAAAGATTGACCAGGAGTGGACTTTTTGATATCAGGGTCGGATTCCGATCAGAAGTTGGAGTAGGTCCGTAATGTCAATTATGATTTGTGTGCAAAATTTGAGGTCAATCGGACATGATTTGATAAGTTTCGGCATCGAAGGTAGAAGTTTGAAGTTCTAAAGTTCATTAAGCTCAAATTGGGATGTGATTCATGATTTCGATATTGTTGGGCGTGATTTGAAGGCTCAACTAAGTACGTGTTGCGTTTTAGGACTTGTTGGTATAATTGGTGGAGGTCCCAAGGGCCTCGGGTGGATTCAAGAAGGTTAATGGATCAATTTTTGGACTTAAGAATTTCTGAAGCTTAATATTTCTGGTGTAATCGCACCTGCATGACTTTGGCCACAGGTGTGAGATCGCGGGTGCGGCGAATTGCTCGCAAAAGCGGAGAAGGCCAGCCAGGTGGAGGACCGCAGGTGCGGAGTTTTGGTCGCATCTGCGCAAGCGCAGAAGCGAAGCATGGGGCACAGAAGCGGAAGAAAGCACAAGAGCGGAAGGGGAGCTCGCACCTGCGATGTCACAGAAGCGGGGAATGTTCCGCAGGTGCGAGGCATTGTGTTTGGGTGGGTTCCGCAGAAGCGGAGGCATGGTCGCAGAAGCGACGCCACACGTGTGGCTACTGTTCCGCAGGTGCGAAAATATCGGCTGGGCAGATTGATTTAAGAACGAGACTTGGCTCATTTTTCTCCCATTTTTCACTTGGTTGGGCAATTTTTGGAGAGCTTCAAGGGGATATTTTAATCAAGCAACATAAGTTAAGTAATTCCTACTTATTATAGGTTAAATACATGGTTTGTATAAGGGCTTAAACATAAAAATTCCTAGAAATTTGGGATTTTGAAGGAAAGCCTAGAAATTTATATCTTTAGATTTTGACCACGAATTTAAGCATGGAATTTGAAATGAATTATACATTTGAGTTCGTGGGGTTATGGGTAATGTTTATCTTCAAAAAATTTCGGAATCCGAGCACGTGGGCCCGAGGGTAATTTTTATCGACTTTTCGAGCGGAGTTGGAAATTGTTGTAAATTGAATTACAAAGAGTATTAGAGTATATATTTATGGGTTTGC
Source organism: Nicotiana tabacum (assembly GCF_000715075.1). Lineage (NCBI taxonomy): Eukaryota > Viridiplantae > Streptophyta > Magnoliopsida > Solanales > Solanaceae > Nicotiana > Nicotiana tabacum. Next base: position 112,702,852 of record NC_134088.1, on the reverse strand, counting down.
ACATTTATTGACTAGTTTTGGAGCGTTGGGCATCAATTTGTGTTGTTGGAAAGGCGGCTATAGAACTTCAGAGCGAGGTAAGTCTCCTTTCTAACTTTGTAAGAGGGAATTAACCCCATAGGTAAATCAAATCATTATGTGTTTCTATTTGTGGGGGGCTACGTACGCACGAGGTAATGAGAGTCCGTGCGTAGCTACTATTATGTTTAAGTCCGAGTAGTCTAGGATCCAAATCATGCTCTACTTGCGATGTTGCAACCTTCTTGTTAATTTGATTTGCTTAGATCACATTGAACTTGGTAAAGGAAATTTTAAAAGGATAAAATTAGTTTTCTTGACCGTTAAATGAGAATTTGGCATTTTCTTAAATAATTGCCCCTTAATAAATTCTTGAGTTGATTGTTTGAATATGTTTATCGTTTTGTGGAGCGGTCTGAATACCTCGGCAGATTTAATAGATACATTTATGGTTCGCACCGTTCGACCCTCGACAGTGCACAATTTAAATATTTATGTTGGAGCGGGACGTACGACCTCGGCATGATTTGCGCATGATTGAATTTGATTGCTTTGGAATTTACAATAAATGATATTGCCTCCTTGGCCTGAGATAAATTGTTAAATAATGAGAAATAAATTTGGAGATTTCTTAGTTATAAAAGAACTTCTTACTTACTTCAAAATATTGAGCTTGCAACCGTTTTATACAATCCATACTTAATTATATCATTGATATTTTATTTATAGCCCATAGTAAGTGTCGAAGTCGACCCTCGTCATTACTTCTTCGAGGTTAGGCGGGATACTTACTAGGTATGCATTGACTTACATACTCATACTACGCTTGCTACACATTTTTTTGCAGGTACATATATGTTTAGTGGCTTTGTGGACGTAGAGGCGCGGTTATGGCGGGGACTTAGATGAGCTGCATTCCATACTACGATCTGCAGCCATCAGAGTCTCCTTCAGAGTATTTATATTTCTCCTGTCCAAATTTGTATTTCGGACAGATGTTGTATTTTATTTTACATTCCTAGTTGAGGCTCATGCACTTGTGATACCAAGTTTTGGGGGTGATTATGGGTTGCCCTGTATTAAAATTGTTAAAAAATATTATTATTTATTCTGTAAATTCCATCTTTTACTTTTTAATTGAAGGAAATATGATTTCAAAAATGTTAAAATGAGAACCAAATTAAGTATTTATTTTTGGCTTGCCTGACAGTTGTGTCCGACGCCATCACGGCCTTTCAAAACAAATTATACTTAAACAACTATGGACTGTCAAAACATAAACAACTTTCATTGTAACTAATACTCAAACTAACTAGGGTAAATCAATTTGATTTGTGCAAACTAAACATAGAACAAACAACTGAATTCATAAGTTAATGCTCAAAACAGGAATTAGACAAGCATTGTTAACAAATGACGATGATGTTCAATAACTAAACAATCAACTAACTATGTGATCACACTAGAAGTATACATGTAATAACTTCTGCAGATGCCTCTGCACTCTGTTGATCAAGTGTAGCAAACAAACGGGGTTGTCCCCCTCCCTGAGTAACTCGATCTGCACCTCTGCCTGCTCCATGCCCCGCCTGATTATGAGAACCACGAGCCTGGGGTGGTGCAACTGTAGTAGATGAGGAACTAGATGTATGAGTTGATCCCCCACTGAAATTATGTCGCAACTTTGGGTAGTTTGCCTTTATATGACCATTGTCTCTGCAATGATAGCAACCGTGAAACCCGAGCTTGCATTGACCTGAATGTTACCGCTTACATGTTCCACAAAGACCTTATTGTTGTGAATGTTGCTCAGCATGACTCTGGCTATGTGAGGATGATGTCCTAACATTCTAATTCTGGCGAGACTGGTTTCCATAACTCTGAGTACGTCTGAAGGAAGACCCAACACCTGACTGATGAATGGACTGAGCTGGTGCTAATGAATCCTTATTGGAGGAACACATTCCACTCCGATGGATGTACTATTAAACCTGCTCGTTGTCTGGGCTTTCTTGTTATGCTCTTTTTCTTCTCTCCTTTGTTGTCTGTCTTTTTCTATGTGCTTGGCGAATCCCACAACAGAGGAGAAAGCTGTCATTCCTACCGCTGCAACTAATGTCGTATCCTTAATGTGGTAAGCCAAACCGCCAACAAACCTGCGAATCTTTGCTTTTTCTGTCTTAACCATGTAAGGATCATGCTTAGCCAAACTTATGAATTCCATGTAGTACTCTTGCACACTTTTATTCCCTTGCTTGAGCTGCTCGAACTTTGTAGCCTTAGCTTCTCTATCCTCTTATGGTATAAAATTAGCCATGAAGGCCTCTTCAAACTCTTCCCAAGTAGGTGGACCATCATCTTCATCTCTTTCCTTTTCCCACATCTCAAACCAAGCGCCAACCACATCTCTGAGCTGGTAAGCAGGCAGCTCCACAGCTTCATCATCGAATGCCTTTATCGCTCGGAGGGCTTTCTTGAAACCCTCCAGACACACATTGGATCTTCATCAACTATAGTACCACGGAACAATGAAGAATTCAACTTAAAAATTCATTCACTCTTGAGGACTCGGAATTGTTCTATCTATTTGATTGAGGTGAAATCTCATCTCTTCTATCGTTATGATTGGCCATGAAAGCTTTAAACATCTCGATAGCACTGTTGACAGCATTAAACATCTGACTCACCTCTGGAGATATAGTTTTCTGAGCCGTAGCTGCTGTTGAGGGCGGCACTGGATCCTGAGGTACTGGCTCTTCATGCTCCACCCCTTCTTCATATTCAACCCGTGGTACTTGAACCCCCTTTGTGGATTTACCCTTCCTTTTCTGAGTTGAAGTCTTCTTAGTTCTACCTTGAGCCACAATAGTATCAATAGTTTCTTGAGTAGCATCCTAAGTGTTGGTGTCAGAGTTGCGAATACGAGCCATTTCTGCGTTTGGAGAAACAAATACATTAGATAATTTCTTAGAGGTAGGGTATACTGCATGATCTAAAGTATGAAAATAAATGAGACTTTTCCTAAATGCTGGTAGCCTCATATTTATAAGTATGGCGTGCTTCATACCTATAAATAAGGCTCTACTGACATGGCTTCATAGACCCCTAGGACTCTATAAACCTGAGGCTCTGATACCAAGTTTGTCACGACCCATTTTCTGAACAAGCCATGACCGGCACCGGATCACTAAACTTGACCGAGCGAACCATCAGCTCTTATCAAATCTATTATAATTTCAAACTTTATATTCAATAAGGCAATACTTTAACCAAATACTTTTAATTAATTTTAAAATTTCACACCTAAACATAGAATTTACTGTTGACACAGAGAAAGAAGAGAATTAACTATCCAATTCTTATATTGTAGGATAATTGAGAATATGAAATTTTATATACCTGAGTTCAAGAACTAGTGATTTGTAAAGAAACACAAACCATGTGTGAGTAAGTAGCCTCTGTTTTGTGGCTCTTGTTTCGTGAGCGAACAGAACACTATTTCTATTTTTCGTATAACGCTTTTGCCTTCTGCCTTTTGCGTGAATGACAAAAACCCATTTTTTTAAGGCTTTAAGCCTTTTGCCTTCCCATTTTATGGGCTTTAGGTTGGCCCCACTTTTTTGTTATTTTGAGCCCTTTTTTTCTTGTTTTAACTTAACTAATAATTAATGATACCCACTTTTAATAATTAATAATATTAAAATTATTAATATTTCCCTAAATGTATATTCAATTATTTTTAAATAGAGAAGTAACTCAAAATCAATCACCAGGGTTTAAATCCGTAATAGAAGTATAATTTTTATGCACTCAAGGAAAGATTTAAAAAATTAAATTCTATAATTAGCGTGTGTTGAAACATTTATAGATTTAAGGAGTGTTACAATTTTATTGAAAGTTTTTAAAAAGGAAATTGAAGGAAAACTCACACGTCGCCATGGGGAACGATAAGCAGCTAATGAAGATGATCGAACTGTACAATCCCTCCAGTACACTGTCTCACGGTACCAGCAACTGTAAAAGTACTGGTAGATGGGGATGCAGCTGCGTGAGAGCTTCCAATATCCAAGTTAGATATACTTGGAGTGGATGATGATGGAGATGATAATTGAGTGGGTGATGTATGAGGCACAAAAGATGAACCACCATATTGGCTACTATGATGTCCCAGAGATGCAATCAATTGTGAGACATTGAACTGACTAGCAGGATCACGCAGGGAAGAAGCTGGGAAATGAGGCGCGTGTATAAAATTAATGGTGGTCGAAGCTTAGACACCATGAGAATGCATGGAGTAATACTGAAGTGAGCTAGACGGGGGAGGGACTTTGAAAAAGTCATATGATTGTGAAGCTTGCATGGAAGGACGAGGAGGCATAGGAGGAGGGCTCATATTTGGTGTAGGTGGAGGAAACTGACTTGATCTAGCTAAAGTGTATTTTTTATTCTTAGATTTTTTTATTTCTTTACCGCAAGAATCCATCTGTGTAATGAATATAAAATATTTACATGTAAAAAATAATTAACATAACAAATATAAACATAAAGTATACATAATAAATATAATAATATAATCATAAAAAACGAAGATGTCATTAATAATATAAAGTAATTTTATTACATATTACAATTAAGCACATCATAACATATAAATACTGAACAAGTCATAAAACACACAAATAGCTTAATCCTTATCACTTGTTTCATTTCTATTTTCTTCATCATATGACTCTTAACACATTTCTCCCAATAACTTAACACACTTGCATTTCACACAAGGGCACCTAATCGTTCCTTCAATATGAAAATCATCAAGTGTCCTTTGCCACACCCTTTTTTACCCCAAAAAAAGATATTATGTGTTATGTTATGGATTGTGGGTTAAATAGTTTTTTCAATTGAAGTGACAAATTTGAATAGAAATTATTTTATTTACAAAGTCGCCACTTAGAATTGATTTTTCGGTGTTCCAAGTCACCTTTTATATGAGTCCCTAATCAAAGGAAGGTTTGACTCTTTTATTATTGGTCTGCAAAAATAAAGTCCGGATAAGGAATTATGTTGACCGGGGAGAAGGTGTAAGGCATTCCCCGAGCCCCATGGTTCTAGCAGTCGCTTTATTGACTTAAAACTTGGCTTGAATTAATTTTGGACAACCTGTGATTTATATAATTTTCATGTTTTACTTAATCGATTTTTATTTCTTAATTATTAGAATTATTTAAAAATGATTTTGGATAAACTACGTTGTCATGACCACGCTACGCAGGTGAATGCGTGATCGAATAAAAAATTAATTAACTTATCATAATTGCGCCTCGCAGGCGAATCCGAAATCATAACAATCAATTATTTGTAGTACTTTTGAGAAATTACTACATTTAAAAAAATTAATTCTTAAAAATTATTTAAAAAATCAACTATCGCGCTATGCAAGCGAATTTGCGATTTTAGCAAAGAATTAATAAAATTAAAAAAATTAACTAAAACTAATGGATAAGGGATGAGATTATTGAATTAATTTAATTACAAAATATCATGCTACGCAAGCGAGTCCGTGAATAAAAAAATTAAAGCGCGCCTACTAGTTGCCTAACGTTTAATATTGTTAAAAATAGAGAAATATGAGTGATTAAATTATTAAAATACTTTAGTTATTAAGAAAATCTTATTGTTATTGGAGTTGGTAAAAAGAAACAGCATTTGAAATCTTGGATCATTTCTTGCTTATAGGCTTTTCAAGGCATTGGGCCACCTACTCTAATTAATTGTTAAAGGTGATTTTAATTATTTAAAGGAAAACTTTGACTTTTAGTTAAGGGGGAGAAGGGGACAACTTTGTTTTATTGTTATTTGGAGCCGTTGGGTTTAGTTAATTGGTCCGTGTTGGTTTAGACGTCTAACTTCTTTCAATATATCTTCTAACCAATTAATTGTCTAACTAGTGTCACACCTCCTTTTTTCCAAGGGGATTGGGGAATTTTTCCAATTAAAGTGACATTAATCGAAATGAGATTATTTATTTAATTCAGAGTCGCCACTTGAAATAATTTATGGTGCCCCAAGTCACCGGTTTATTTTAGAATCCCAAATTGAGAAAATTTGACTCTTATTTTTGGTCCGCGAACACAGAAGACCGAGTAAGGAATTCTGTTAACTTGAGAGAAGGTGTGAGGCACTCCCGAGTTCCGTGATTTTAGCACGGTCGCTTAACAATTAATACTTGGCGTAATTATCTGATTTATTACATGTTTTAAACCTATTGTGCGTGTTTGTCTTTTACCGCTTTTTAATATTTATGGAATTTATTTGAACAAGTCGCGATGTCGCACACTTGTCGTTTTGGTACACATTGCAAACTGCGCCACGTGAAACGCACCCACGATTTACAACATGTTTATTTTTATTATTATTTGAAGTTATGGTCAAGTCGCGTGAAACGCGCACTTGAATTGAGGTTTACGTATCATGACTATGCCACGGGAACCTTACCCATAGTCACGATGATTTATTATTAATCGCGTCTAAATCAAGCTACGATGTACGAATATTATTCAATTACTAATTTTGATATTATTGTAAGGTCATGAGTAATGTATATTGTTATGGAGGAAATGAAGTAAATTAATTATGGAAAAAGTCGGCTAGCTTGGGAATGTTTATTTTTTTTTTTGGTCATGTGTAATAATTAGCCCATAAATACGCTAGGGAAGTCCAATTAAAGTCTTACACCAATCATGGCCCAACTTAATCTCTTATAATTTTACTGCTAACCAATATTTGAAACTAGACTAAATTTATGGCATGAATAGATAGATACACGCAGAACCAATTTAGTCACTAAGATAGGAGATCAAAATGAAACTAAAGCATACTAAAATGGAAAGCCATTACTTCATTGAATAAACAAGAAAAGTAACGAATTAATACATATTCATCAATAAAATTAACCATATGAACTACCAAAAAGGACAATAAATTAATCTTAATAAATACTCAACATGAGAATAAATTAATCTTAGCATACTCAGATGCGAACTCGACCATATCATACTCAAAGTTAAATTAAAACATAGTGACCCAAAACATTAATGAGAAAACAAAATAGAAAGAGAAGTGAACCTTTGTATTGATGATTGTGGATTTAAATTACAACCACTCAATGATCGGATAGCTCTCAACTGGACCCTTCGTACCACGGAAAACGCGAGCGAAAAATCACAACTTGCAACCTCAATTGACCTTGCAAAACGGATGATTTAGTGGCTATTTTTGGAGCTTTTTTTTTTTGGATTAATGATGGCTCAAAAGTGGTCAAGGGCTGGTGGCTTTGGGGGGTGAAGCTGCTGGATTTTTTTCGAAAGAAAGACGAAGAAAGAATCACACGAATAGAATTTTTCTTAGCGTTGAACAAGCAAAAACATTTCTCTCCAAATCTCTCCCCTCTTTTTTTTCCTTTCTTCTCTCCCCATTTTTTTCATCACATTTCTCTTCTATTTATAGAAAAAAAATTCGGAATTTTCAGATTTTTATTTTTTATTTATTTTTATTTTTAATTAAAAAGAATTTCCACTTCCCGTTTTTATTATTTTTAAAAACAAATAATTTCCCAATTTTCTTTACTTTTATTTTTTAATTTCTCTCTTTTTTTACTTTTAATATATTTAAAATCCCACTTTTTTACTTTTCTTTTTTTATTTTCCACTTATTTTACTTTTCTTTTTTTATTTCCCACTTACTTTTACCTTTTTTTTTTTAAAATCAGATACCCTTACTTTTATTTTTTAATTCCAACTTTATTTTACTTTTTATTTTTTTAAATTTCCACATTCTTTTACTTTTATTTTATTAATTTTCCACTTTCTTTTACTTTTTTTATTAAACAATTTCTACCTACTTTTATTTTTACTTTTTAATTTTATATTTCTACTTTTTCTATTTTTTAATTCCCATAAGAAATTTGTTTTTAAAAAATAATAATAATAATAATAATTAATTTTAATTTAATTCATTTTATTTAAAAATAAAGATAAAGATAAAAAATAATAATAATAATACTAATAGTAATAATTGACCTTTTAAATTATTAATAATTTCTTCTATATATATATATATATATATATATATATATATATATATATATATATATATATATATATATATATATATATATATAAGTGTAACAAAGCTAAAAAATATATATTAAATTCTTAAAATATTTATATAGTAGAAGGTGATAAAAATTCAAATATAGTCAAAAATTTGGTGCTCATAGTTGCCCCTCTTTGTTTGGAAACATGAAGAGTTTTTAGGCAATTACTAGGTGAGCCACGTGACTAATTTTTGACCAAACCATTATTCAAAAGGAAAAGAAATAAAAGATAGGGTGCAACCAAGTCCTGGTTTTGGACAGCCTACATATCCCGGGTTATAGGGGAATCAGGTCGCATGTAGTTCAAGGAGAATGGTGAAATGATGAGTTGAGGAGTCGAGTGAGGTTCCGTCGAGGCTCTGGTCCGCGGTCCTGCTATTATATCAAATAAAAAAGAAACTAAATAAGCCTATCAATTATGAGTGACAAGATTCCTATCTATGAGTCTTCAAAAACTTGATCTTGAGTCTTGACTGGTTCTTCATGCAGACTCTGATCTAAACCTTGATGATCGCTAGCTGTAGGTTCTAGTTCATTGTTCTATAGCTTCTTCTAATCAAAACGAGACTCCAATGCTCGTGGCTTCAGTCATGTCTTAGTATTCCACATCTTTTCAATTGCTTTTGCATTTTGGATTCACTTATTTTTTTCTTTTCTTTTATTCTTAATTGAGACTTCTTCTTTTGGTCATCTCGAACCATGTGCCTCGAGGTAAAACCTAATCAGACACCAAAATAAGCAATCGAACAAAAATTTTCTGCCCCAGTTTGCATTAGGAAAATTTCGTGAGTTATTGTAATAAAATTCTAAACTACTTTTTTATTGAAAGCAATAAAAGGTCGGGAGTGGTGTACCCTGAAAATGTCATTTTTTTTATTATTATTTTTTTTCTGATTGTGTTCTTTTATTGTCAAAAGGATGTCTCATCTAAGGATTGGTGTACCTTATGTTGGAAAAATGTGGCCAGGGAATGGGATACCCTATATTGGTAAAGATATCGGGGAATGGTGTACCCTGCATTTAAGATCAAATCAACTAGGGAGTGGAGACACTATGTTAGAAAAAGCGACTAGGTAGTGGAGACCCTATGTCGAAAATAAAACCAACTAGGGAGTGGAGACCCTATGTTGGAAAAGCGGCTAGGGAGTGGAGACCCTATGTATACAATAAAATCAACTAGGGAGTGGAGCCCCTATGTTAGAAAAGGCGACTAGGGAGTGGAGACCGTATTTCTAAAAATAAAACCAACTAGGGAGTGGAGACCCTATGTTAGAAAAGCGACTAGGGAGTGGAGACCCTATGTCTAAAATAATATCAACTAGGGAGTGGAGACCTTATGTTGGAATGGAGACTAGGGAGTGGAGACCCTATGTCTAAAATAAAATCAATTAGGGAGTGGAGACCCTATGTTGGAAGAGCGACTAGGGAGTGGAGACCCTATGTCTAAAATAATCAACTAGGGAGTGCAGACCCTATGTTGGAAAAGCGACTAGGGAGTGGAGACCCTATGTCTAAAATAATCATCAACTAGGAAGTGAAGACCCTATGTTGGAAAATAACTAGGGAGTGGAGACCCTATGTTGGAAAAGCGACTAGGGAGTAGAGACCCTATGTCTAAAATAAAATCAATTAGGGAGTGGAGACCCTATGTTGGAAGAGCGACTAGGGAGTGGAGACCCTATGTCTAAAACATCAACTAGGGAGTGCAGACCCTATGTTGGAAAAACGACTAGGGAGTGGAGACCCTATGTCTAAAATAATCATCAACTAGGAAGTGAAGACCCTATGTTGGAAAATCAGACTAGGGATTGGAGACCCTATATTGGAAAAGGCGACTAGGGAGTGGATACCCTATGTCTAAAATAACATCAATTAGGGAGTGGAGACCCTATGTTGGAATGAAGATTAGGGAGTTGATACCCTATATCTAAAATAATATCAACTAGGGAGTGGAGACCCTATGTTGGAAAAGAGACTAGGGAGTGGAGACCCTATATCTAAATAAAATCAACTTAGGGAGTGGAGACCCTATGTTGGAAAAGACGACTAGGGAGTGGAGACCCTATGTCTAAAATAACATCAACTAGGGAGTGGAGACCCTATGTTGGAAAAGCAACTAGGGAGTGGAGACCCTATATTGTAAAAGAGACTAGGGAGTGGAGACCCTATGTCTAAAAACATTAACTAGGGAGTGGAGACCCTATATTGAAAAAGAGACTAGGGAGTGGAGACCCTTTGTCCAAAAACATCAACTAGGGAGTGGAGACCCTATGTTGGAAAAGCGACTAGGTAGTGGAGACCCTATGTCTAAAATAATCATCAACTAGGGAGTGAAGACCCTATGTTGGAAAGTCAGACTAGGGAGTGGAGACCCTATGTTGGAAAAGCGACTAGGGAGTGGAGACCCTATGTCTAAAATAATCAACTAGGGAGTGGAGACCTTATGTTGTAAAAGCGTAGTTAGGGATTGGAGACCCTATACTACAGTGATTTTGAACCCCTTTTTTTTCTTCATCATTTCTTTTTTATTTCAGAGAATGAGTAAATGCGGGAAAGAAGTTTTGGAGGAGACTTCCCTTTTGGAGTGGTTGCTGCAAAACTATTTCTTGCCTTTGCACAATTTCTATTTGATTGTACCTGCTTCTTGCAAGGTTGCTTTTGGATTGCACCCGTTTCCTATTTTTTCAAAGAAAAAATAATTTGTCAGTTTGAAACAGTTGTTGGTTTTGTGGCCTTGATTGTTTCAGTAACTTGGTCTTGGCCCTTTCAACTGTAGTTGTTATTTCCTGAATATCGATTGCACTTCTGACCCTGGAGAAACTTTGGCTTTTGCAGACATTGCCATGACGGTTAGTCATGTGGGACTTAACCTTTCAACTTTATTTTGCCTTTGTGCGCATTCAACTTTGATTTTCCTTTCTTTTCAGGAGTTTAGATTTTGAAACATCAGCCATCATGACCAGTCAGAGTCGACTCGATGCACCTGCCAAGAATGGGTGCCTTCTTGAACATTGGCTCGTATCAGACAAAAACCCTGTAAATCAATCTTGCCATCCTTTCTTTGTCTTAGTTTCGGAACACAGTTAGACCGAAAGGGATTCAAAGAAAAACAAGCAATGGAATGGACAAATGAATTTAAACAAGAGGTATCCCTTTCGAGGACAGAAAAAAAATGGACTTATTTGGAGTGCATGCAGACTTCAATTTACATGACATGTCGCTTGGACTGGATGTCTGATCTGCGTAAACTGTCCAACTCTCAGAAATTCATCATAACTTATAACTCAAAATTGAGAAACCTTGCCAGGACTCTGTCGATGCCGATGGCTGTGAGGATCCCCTTTTCAATCAGTGGTGCTCTTTGCGGGTTTTCTCCAGCTGACCTCTCTCATTTCTCTTCTTACCATCGCCTTATAGTTCTCTTTGCGAGTTTTCACTAACAAGACTCTCTCATTTTAATTTCTCTATTTACCATCGCCTTACGGTGCCCGTGAAGGTTTTCACCATTAAGACTCTCTCATTTTATTTCTCTCATTTGGTTGTATCATATCCAAGTGGTTGCATCCTTCAATTCTTGAATATTCTCGTTGTTTGATCGGAAGGACTTTGAAAAGGACTTGGGTGAAAAGAGGATTTGGATTAAATTACAACTTTAGAACCTTTCAGACAAAAACCATCGCCAACCCATTATAACATCTGCCCCAGATTCACTTTTGGGGAATTGTGGGTTTTTATTTTGGTGTGACTGAACCCAAGAGAGAGGCTGCCTACGTATCCTTTCGGAATCAAGTCGAACGTAGTTCAAGAAACATGAACTTGTTTGGATTTGCTTTGTTTTGTTTTTCTTCTTCTTTCTCTTTTTTTTTTTATTTTTTTATTTTTAGGTTCCAAAAAGGGTAATCAAAGAAAGGTAACCGGCTCAAAATGGTTAGCAAAAAGGTTAATGATGTTTAGATAGTGAGAATGAAAGCCTTCGTCATCCCAATCAGAGAATATTAATGCCACATAGAGGGTCAAACATAGTACCTTTTGACTACATCCGCGTTGACAGTTGTTTCAGGGACATTTCCTTTGTTGCTTCCCAGGTACAACACTCTCTTTTGCAGTACTCTCGTTACAATGTATGGACCTGTCCAATTTGGAACCAATTTTCCTTTAGCTTCTTCATGAGGTGGGAGGATACGTCTCACAATGAGTTGTTCTATTTCAAATTTCATGGGCCGCACGTTCTTGTTATAGACACGGGTCATTATTTGTTGGTACAACTGCATTTGGCAAATTGTGGCCAATTATTTTTTATCAATTAGTGTCAATTGTTCCAATCGGTTCGTGGCCCAATATTTATCCTTAATCTCGGCTTCGACAATGACCCGGAGAGAGGGAATTTCAACTTCTATAGGTTTCAATCGGACTTGGCATAGGCTTATTCTCATACTGTTCCGATTTTTTATTTTATTTTCTTAACCTCATTTTCATTGCATTCTGCTTCTTGATTCATTATTTCGAAGTCCGACAGAGTTTTAGGATCTAGTCATGAAGTCCGCAAGCATGTCATGTTATTAAAATCTGCATGAATCAAAACTGAAAAGAGAATAAGAAAAGTGACAAGATTAAAAAAAATAGACATTCATAGACAATGAAATATTAATTTTATTTGATTATTTTATTCTTTCTTTTTTTGAATTTGGAAGATAGAAGGGTTTACATCGAAAAGTAAAATAATAAAATAAAACAATTGGATCACACCTTAATATAATCCGGACGCAGAAAGAATAGCAAGACTGATTACCGAGACTTCCGTCCGATGGGGAACTTTCATGATTGGCGACCGTTTTTTAGCTTTTCTTCTGTCTCGGCAATGGATGCAATGGCCTTCCATGCCGTATCAAAGTCTTCATCTTCACAAATCATTCCGACTAATGGCACATTGGTGTGAGCAGGTTGTTCATCATATTAGGGTCATTTTCTTCCACTGCACTTTTGAGAGTCCAACAATCTTCAGTATCATGTCCCACTGCTCCGGAGTGGTATTTACATCTATCATCAGCTCGGTGCAAAAGGGACTCGGGGTTTGGCCAGTTCGGGGCTAATGGCTGCAGTAGACCTAGCCTAACTAGCTTTTAGAATAAGCTCGAGAATGATTCACCAACACGAGTGAACTGATTCCATCTTGGGAAAATCTTTTTTTTTTTTTGAATTTGTTTTTCATATCTTGATTTCTTTTTCTTTCTCTTTTTTTTTTCTCTATTATTTTTTTGTCACTCTTTTCTTTCTTTTTCACTCAATTTTTTTTTCGGTTTATTTTTTCACTCAATTTGTTTATGGCTATGATCGAATCCGATGGGGATTGCCTACGTATCATGACGCCGCATGAATCAGATTTTGCGTAGTTCGGGAAGATTAGGAATAAAGTAAATAAACTAACTCTTTTTTTTCTGGATTTTGAATTTTTTTTCTTTTTTTTTCGAAAGACTTATAGAGAAGAAAGAATTTTTTTTTTTGATTTCTTTCTTTTTTCTTCTTTTTTCGAGAATTTTTTAAAAGAAAGAAAATATTATTTTGGATTTTTTTAAAAATATTTTAGGAGAAAGACTTCTAAAAAAAAGGTAGAAAATATTTTTGGATTTTGAATTGATTTGTTTATTTTTTTCAAATGAAAGACTTCTATAAAGATTTTTTATTATTATTATTTATTTGGGATATTCTAAGGAAAAACTTCTAAAGAATGAATTAAAGAAAAATATTTTTGGATTTTGACTTTTTTTTAAAAAAAAAATTCCAAAAGAAAAACTTCTATAAAAGAAGGAAATATTTTGGATTTTATGTGTCAAAGAAAAACTTATAAAGAAGGAATTAAAGGAAAATATTTTTGAATTTTTGAAAATTGGGACCGGAACTGATGAGGTTTGCCTACGTATCTCACATCTGGTGAGAATCAGACCCGTGTAGTTCGGTCAATTTTGACGGAACAGGGGAAGAAACATGACTTTTGAAAACATTGGCTTATTTTCTCTCTTTTGTTTTCTAACTTTCGGCAGAGTTTCGGAATTTTTCAAATGCCTACCTTTCACTCTTCTTTTTTTTTTGATTTTCTTTCCCTATTCTAGAAACCGGTCAACATGCAAGCCGAAACAAACAAATATACAAGTAGCACGTAAAAATGCATCAGGATGGTCTTTTATATTTGGTACACCTGTCCTTGATGGACCAAACCCTTGTGTTGAGTCCCCAAAGTCAAATGCACGTGATGCAAACAAACGTTCCTACTAGGGATCCAACATGAGGTTATGTTATTCTAGATTTAAATCCTGGGTGTGTTGTTCTAGACCTGGCTTACCCGAGCGGACAACTCGAGCCGGGGGGAGGGGGGCAGCGTACCGGGAATACAGAAGCTTCACCGGCTTTGCAACTTGTCCGATCCTCGTTCTAAAATTAGGGATACGACTCTTACAGAAAAGAAGACAAGCGAAGCGCACGCTTCCCAAAAGATTTAGAAGACTCAGAGAGAAGAAGGGTGTTGTAACAATTTTATATACAGTTCACGACAATATCAAAGTGGTAAAAAGCGACATTTAGCACATAAGTCTCAAACACATAAAAATCAGATAATAAACAAAAGCCAAGTATAACAGTTATTCTAAGCTCGAATTCTGAACCCTGAACCAGAGATTCTGGGTTCTTGTCCCCAGCAGAGTCGCCAGAGCTGTCACACCTCCTTTTTCCCGAGGAGATAGGGGATAGGGGAGTTTTTCTAATTAAAGTGACATTATTCGAAATGAGATTATTTATTTAATTCAGAGTCGCCACTTGGAATAATTTATGGTATCCCAAGTCACCGATTTATTTTAGAGTCCCAAATCGAGGACATTTGACTCTTATTTTTGGTCAGCGAACACAGAAGACCGGGTAAGAAATTCTGTTAACTTGGGAGAAGGTGTGAGGCACTCCCTAGTTCCGTGGTTTTAGCACGGTCACTTAACAATTAATACTTGGCGTAATTATCTGATTTATTACATATTTTAAGCCTATTGTGCGTTTTTGTCTTTTACCGCTTTTTAATATTTATGGAATTTATTTGAACAAGTCGCGATGTCGCACACTTGTCGTTTTGGTATACATTGCAAACCGCGCCACGTGAAACGTACCCGCGATTTACAACATGTTTATTTTTATTATTATTTGAAGTTATGGTCAAGTCGCGTGAAACGCGCACTTGAATTGAGGTTTACGTATCATGACTATGCCACGGGAACCGTACCCATAGTCACGATGATTTATTATTAATCGCGCCTAAATCAAGCTACGATGTTCGAATATTATTCAATTACTAATTTTGACATTATTGTAAGGTCATGAGGTATGTATATTGTTATGGAGGAAATGAAGTAAATTAATTATGGAAAAAGTTGGCTAGCTTGTGAATGTTTATTTATTTTTGGTCATGTGCAACAATTAGCCCATAAATACGCTAGGGAAGTCCAATTAAAGTCTTACACCAATCATGGCCCAACCTAATCTCTTATAATTTTACTGCTAACCTATATTTGAAACTAGACTAAATTTATGGCAAGAATAGATAGATACAAGCAGAACCAATTTAGTTACTAAGATAGGAGATCAAAATGAAACTAAAACATACTAAAATGGAAAGCCATTACTTCATTGAATAAACAAGAAAAGTAACGAATTAATATATATTCATCAATAAAATTAACCATATGAACTACCAAAAAGGATAATAAATTAATCTTAACAAATACTCAACATGAGAACAAATTAATCTTAGCACACTCAGATGCGAACTCGACCATATCATACTCAAAGTTAAATTAAAACATAGTGACCCAGAACATTAATGAGAAAACAAAATAGAAAGAGAAGTGAACCTTTGTATTGATGATTGTGGATTTAAATTATAACCACTCAATGATCGGATAACTCTAAACTGGACCCTTCGTACCACGGAAAACGCGAGCGAACAATCTCCACTTGCAACCTCAATCGACCTTGCAAAACTAACGATTTAGTGGCTATTTTTGTAATTTTTTTTTTTGGGTTAATGATGGCTCAAAGTAGTCAAGGGCTGGTGGCTTTGAGGGGTGAAGCTGTTGGGTGTTTTTCGAAAGAAAGACGAAGAAATAATGACACGAATAGAATTTTCCTTAGCGTTTAACAAGCAAAAACATTTCTCTCCAAATCCCTCCCCTATTTTTTTTCCTTTCTTCTCTCCCCCTTTTTTTCATAACATTTCTCTTCTATTTATAGGAAAAAAATTCAGAATTTTCAGATTTTTATTTTTTTGTTTTTTATTTATTTTTTTGTTTTTAATTAAAAATATATTCCACTTCCCATTTTTCTTATTTTTTTAAAAACATAATTCCCCACTTTCCTTTACTTTTATTTTTTAATTTTTCACTTTTTTTACTTTTAATATATTTAAAATCCCACTTTTTTACTTTTTTTATTTTTTATTTTCCACTTATTTTACTTTTCTTTTTTTATTTCCCACTTACTTTTACTTCTTTTTTAAAAAATCAGATACCCTTAATTTTATTTTTTAATTCCAACTTTATTTTACTTTTTATTTTTTTAAATTTCCACATTCTTTTACTTTTATTTTATTAATATTCCACTTTCTTTTACTTTTTTTATTAAACAATTTTTACCTACTTTTACTTTTACTTTTACTTTTTAATTTTATATTTTTACTTTTCCTATTTTTTAATTCCCATCCGAAATTTGTTTTTAAAAAATAATAATAATTAATTAAAATTAATTAAAAAAATTTAATTAATGTTTATTTATTTTCGGTTTTTAATTCATTTTATTTAAAAATAAAGATAAAAATAATAATAATAATAATAATAATAATAATAATAATAATAATAATAATAATAATAATAATAATAATAATAATAATAATAATAATAATAATAATAATAATAATAATAATAGTAATAATAATAATAATAATAATAATAATAATAATAAATAGTAGAAGGTGATAAAAATTCAAATATAGTCAAAAATTAGGTGCTCACAACTAGAATTAGGCCCAACTTATTTTATTAACAAAAAGACATATTGCTCAATAGTACACTGCATTAAACTAATTTCAACATGCTATAAACAAATTAAAAGTAGTACAATATTTAAAAGAAACAAACCAAAGATAAACAAACTAAGAATGACAAAATATTTTCTTAACAAGAAATGGAATGAAGCAGGAGTATTATTGAAACACTTAAGAAATGGACAACAATAATTTTTCCAAATAAACTTGAAAATTAACCATGAACAGAAATATTACATTAATACTAATAAAAATTTAACTCCTAATATACCTCAAAAACATATAATTTCAATCTACTTAGAGATTTTCTTTTCTAAACAAAAACTAATGCAAACCTTTATCACGTATTCACTACATGTAGGATCTTTTTTTTTATATATTCTAAAATGCAATCACAAAAGAAAGCTTAGATAAGTTCTTCTCATGATTTATGTCTACAGTAAAACAATATTAGAATAAAGAGAGATAACTAAACTTAGAGGGAGGAGAGTGGACAACACATGTTGTTACCCACATATGAGCATGCACATAGGAATAAAATGGACCATCATTCATAAACAGAAATAAAAGAGTATAAAAATAGCAGATAGCTTGGATAAGTACTTGAACTTCATCATTCCAAGAGCATTCAGAGAACTGCATGGTTAATGAGAAATACCTAAATTGCAAAAGAATCAGACAACAGCAGCAAAGTATAGAAAATCAGCAACTAAATCCAGCCAAAACCAACCAGCAACAGGAGCAAACGAACCAATAAAATGAAACAGATTCACCTCCGAAAACTTGCAGAACCAAAATCAGAAACTAAAGAAGAAGACTACAGAAAACCTTTCTTTCTTTTGTGTTCTTTCATTTTTCTTGAAATATTTCTCAAAGAAGGAAGATTGCAAAGAGTTTTTAAGTTACTCCAGCTGCTCTCAAGTGGTGTTTCTTTTTTCGTGAGTAAGGATCTGTATTCTAAGTGTAAGAGAGTCCCCTTTATAAGAGAAGAGCAGCCCTTTAAATAGGCAAATAAAGTCAAATTTTTTTTGGGATAGATTTTGGTTGACCAAAGTCCAAAAGTCAGTCCAAAAGACTGACTTTGTGTGCTAAACACTATTCAAAATCTGTTCAAAAGGTGAAAGGACGGCCTGAAAATCTGCTATATCAGATGCAAGGAGAAACAATATCATTTCAGCCACCCTACTAGTAAAAAGTAGGCTACTATTACCCTATATTATAATAAAATAACCTAAACTTCAGATTTTAACCACCAGCACCAAACTACTTGCTCAAAACAAATTATACTTAAACAACTATGGACTGTCAAAACATAAACAACTTTCATTGTAACTAATACTCAAACTAACTAGGCTAAATAAATTTGATTTGTGCAAACTAAACATAGAACAAACAACCAAATTCATAAGCTAATGTTCAAAATAGGAATTAGACAAGCATTGTTAACAAACGACGACAACGTGCAACAACTAAACAATCAATTAACTAAGTGAACGATTTAACTAATACACTAAAGATCACGTTTAATCAATAACAGCCTAAAAAATAACTAAACTAAATAGAGGTAACTAATTAAATAAACCTAACTTGAAACTCTAATTATCAGTAGTCGATCACAATAAACGAATCAAAACATAACCTAAAATCAGAACATAGAAACTAGACAACAAAGAAAGAAAGAAAAGAAGAGAAAAAATAAAAGGTTGGGGGCAATACCAGATGATCCAAAAAGGCTGCCCTCAAACTCAAAGACGATGCGAAACGCGGTAAATCGACTCCCAAAGTTCTGTTTTCTCAATGGCTTTTGCTTGAAAAAAGAAATTTCGGCATACCGAAATTGATTCCAAGTCCAGCCAAGGGGAAAACGGGGTTGTGGGGTCGTGTGGGTGGTGAGGCAGTGGTGGTGGTCATGCGGCGTGAGGCGGCAGTGGGGGTGGCTGACCAGTGTTCGGCCATTTTTTGGAGGGGTTTGAAGGTTTTGGGGCGTGGAATGGAGAAGTGAAGAGTGACAGGAGGTCGGTGGAATAACATTTTCGGAGTTTGGGGGTGGTGAGCGGCGACTAGGGTTTCGGTTAGGCTTGATTTACGGAGATTGAGATGGGTTATAGGGATTTGGGGTTCGTATTTATGGAGAGAAGGTTGAGCGAAAGAAGTGGTGAAATTTTTTGGGTGGTTTGGAGGTGCGCCTCCGCCGTGAGGCGATTTCCGGCCGGCGGAGATGGGTGGCGGCGCAGAGAGAGGTGAGAGAGAGAAGAAAGGGAGAAGAAAGAAGAAAATAGGGGAAATGGGGGCCAATATTTTAGGTTTTGTGGCTTTAAATATCTAGGGTGGGGAGTTATCTTGGACCGTCGGATCAAGTTAAGATTAGTGGTTGAGATTCAATCTCACCACTTAAACAAAACGATGTCATTTTGACGTCTTCCAGGCACCTCATCTGGACCGGGTCTTGGAACTACTGGGCCTGTGATTTTGCTCATTGCTTGGCCAATTTTGGCTTTAAAAATGATAAAACTCAATCCCTTAACCCCTTATCAAATTATTTAACATAATATAACTCAAAAATCCTACAAATACACATATAATAATCCTAAAATTTATAATGTAGAAGAAAAATACAAGAGCAAAAATTAGGCATTTACATCCTTACCTTAGCAATAAATCCAGCAACCCCTTCTTTATTTTCATCCCTCAACCCCGTACGATTAGGATGATTCCTATTATACATCTACCTACGATGCACAAATGCCATCTACACAAACAAAAAACTTGAAATTTATAAGATATTTAAAATTATTTAATTTATTTTAAGTAATTAATAGGTTATGCCAATTCGAAAGTTCATTTTTTTAAAGTATTATATTATTTTAAATTAAAATTTATTAACACTCGAAATCTTACATTTATCCCTATTCTATGTTATAATTAATGTCCCAAAATATAATTAAATTTAAATAGCTTCTTATAAAGTTCACACATGGTCAATAATTTATCAAATCTATAAATTCCTTTTAATGTACCAATTATTAAGTTTTAAATTTAATATTAGTCCATTTAATAAATTAGGAAGCAATAATAAGCATAACTTCTTAAACTTAAAACTAAGGTTTTAAACTATAACTACTTAATACAATTCCAAATTATTCTTATGTAAAGTTAATAATTCCACGTATACATAAATTTCATAATTGTTAAAACCACATATAGGTACTAACCTCAATTTCAAAAGTGAATTTAGTTTCAAGCTTAAATATTAATACATCTATGGCAGTTCTAAAAATAAATCTATGACAATTCTAAATAAACATCTATGAAATTTCTAAAATAGTTTCAAATTTTATTCAATTAAAGAACTAAAAAGTATCTAAAACCTAGAGGCAAGATTCCTAATGTGATTTTCAACAAAAAATTTAGATTCCTAAATAAATTCTAAAATGTTATAATCTTCTATAACAAGATGGGGACAGTAGGGGTGGGAGGTGGAGGGGGGATAAAATGAATGGGTGAGGGAAGGGGACGGATATAGGGGATGTGTTTAACAAAAATGAGGGTTGGGAAAGAAGAGGGAAGAAAGTGACATACCTTTTCCGGTGAACAGCGAGGGGGGGGGGGGGGGGGAGGGGTCTCAATGGAGGAAGAAGAAAGAAGAAAGAAATGGGGGCGGGGCTGGGTTTTTAAAAAAAGATCTGCGACTGATTCCATCACAAAATTAGCGATCGTTTCACTCGCCTCTTTAAAAAAATAATTTGACCAAAATATAAATAAATTTGCGTCCGTTTCGGTCGCAAATGGTCAAATAAAATTGTTTGACTTTTAGTTTCCGACTGAATTTATCGTAATTTTTTATCCCAGATTTTTGCGCCAAATGTTGCGACCAATGTTGTCGGAAAAATAGTCGAAAGGATTAAAAAAATATAACAATTATTATTTTTAAAAATTTCGACCGAATAAGTCAGAAATTTCCAACTAATTTTTTCGGTCAGAAATTTTCAATCACAAATTAGCTATTTTTTAGTAGTGATCTCAAGTTACAAGATAAAGCCAAGGGAGTTTGCTCCAGACCGACGGAGGTCATCCATTGTGAAGAAGAAATCACCCAACATGACATCTGTACTTGACAAGGCACTAAAGAAAGGTGGAATGCATATCTGTGATATCAATGCCGATGCTGCAAAAGAAATGCTATGCATGATCTTCATTTTTCATCCTCAAATTGCATGTGTTATACTCGACATTTTTTAGAGATTGGGAGGCCCTCTTTCAGCTACCCAGACACTTTATACCATTCGGTATCCCTTTTGAGCCTATGCTAATTTCTTTGACCTCTCCTCTTTTGGAATCAAATTAGAGTCATAAAAAAGAGTCAAAAATTTCATTTTCATATAAAAATTGGGGCAACTTCTTTTAGAAAATTCATTTCAAAAGAAAAGAAAAGGAGAGAAAAAAGAAGACAAAGAAAAGAGAAAAAAAAAAAAGAGAGAAAACAAGAAGAAAAAATTTAGTTTTGAACTACGTTCGACCTAATTCTTGTGTCAACAAGATATGTAGGCAGCCTTACTCTAGGGTTCGGTCACACCAAGTTAAAAATTCTAAAATTTCTCACTTCAAAAGAAATTGGGGTAGAGGTTTTGTTTTCTATAAAAGACGGGTCCAAAAGTTATAAAATTATACCCCATTTTGTCTTAGTTTTGAGCCTCCGTACCTTTCTTTCTTTCTAACCTTGTCCAAAAGCCACATTACAGTCAAAGAAAACCTTCTAGCTTTTGTTTTGTTTTTAACTCATATATTTAATGAAGGGAACCTTGGATGAATATAAACTTTGATGCGGTTAAGGACTCCTCTCCTTATTTTATTACTGTTATATAACCGTTTCCTTATTTTTCTATTACTTTCTTTATTTGCATACTTTATCATAGAGTATGTGGTTATGATTGTTTTACAATATTTGTCAATGCAAATCCCCCTATGCAATTGAGATTGTTACACCAATAGCCGATCACTTAGGCAAGTGCACTGATAGCCATTCTCAGGGATGCTATTTAGAGATTAGTCAGTACTTATTTTGTCCTAAAATTTAAATTAAAAATCCTAAATTCAGGAAAATTCATGAATTTTTTTATCCTGAAAAAATTGAACTGAAATTCAAGATGCTAGCTAATTTCTAAATAGCAGCCTTTTAGAGTGGCTACCGGGTATCATTTCTACCATGAAACTGCTTTGTCCTGTATTATAGGCATTAAGTTGTGAACAAGCCCAATATTGATGGGCTAGCTGTGAATAATGAAGAAGCTAATCTGGATATGGCCTTTGGGCTTGGAGTTGAAGCAAGAAGGAGATTAAGGCACATGGATACAAAGGGGAGCCGATCAGCCGAATTTAATTGCATTCGTTAACCAAAAAGTATATTATATATATATAAAAATTTTAAAACGACTAAAAATATATATTTCTCAATTTTATATTATTATGAGGATTTCTAATTAACTCCGCCATGTGAGCTTCAAAAGGTATAATCAGCTTCAAACGGGAGTTGTGATAGGTTGATAATCTGTTTAAAGTAATTTAATTCAAAGGAATCGTCTGAATACCAAGTAAAATGGAGCTAAATAAAAGGGGAATGTGTACGAAAATTTCATATCGCTGACCTTAATTAACTAATTTAGGATTAAAACATAGTTGATTGAAATGACTATTTCTAGAATCCTCAACTACAAAGGAGCTCCTGGTTCTTTACTTTGAAGGTGGAAGCTCGGAAACAAGTTCTATTGTTCTACCTTTTTCAAGCCATGCTTTTTTACCTAGTACGTACACTATGAGAAACGGTTTTTGTGTACCAACTCTAGAAAATCATTGTGTAATTCATAATCATAAGCTGTACCAAACAGTCATAATTAAATCATGTTAGTACGTAACTAATTAATATCATAATCCACATGCAACTAATAATTACTATAAAAAAGGGCAACACAGTGTACTAAGCTCCCGCTCTGGGGAAGGGCCGGACCACAAGGGTCTATTGTACGTAGCGTTACCCTGCATTTATGCAAGAAGCTGTTTTCACGGCTTGAACCTGTGACCTCCTGATCACATGGCAGCAACTTTACCAGGCCAAGGATTCCCTTCCAACTACTAATTACTATCATAATCCATAATCATATGTACTACAAGGTAAAATTGGATTCTTTAACCTAAAAAAAAGCGACTTGTAAATAAAAAATTGAAATTAAGAGAAATTAGTTTGAGTGGCTAAAGTAGTTTATTAGTCAAGCTTGAACCTAACTCAACTAGCATATAAACACTTTGAAGAGACTATACAAAGACGAAGGAGATAAAGAAATACTTTGGTGCTTTATTTCAAACCATTTGACGTCTGCTTTTTCTTTGCCTTTACTTGAAGCTAAATCCCAAAATTTTCCACTTTCAAATAGTATATCACTATTTTTTGCCCATGAAGGTTTTTGCGGATGAAAAATAGGAAAAATCACCTAGTGTTTTCACTTTTATTGAGTTTTTAGTCTTTTTTTTTGTGGTCCACGATATTTGACTTTTTCAAATATCAAGAAGGAATTAACTTTTTTTTTCAAAATTGTCCTTAAAGTAAAGAACCTGAGAGTAATTGTTATATTTTCAATGAACAAACTAAGGTTAATATGATCAATTTCATTGTTAATTAATATTAAAAAATAAAATCCTTATTATGTATGAAAAACAATTAAAAAAATCAATTAAAGTGAATATGAGAAAATAATATTTTTGGTACTTCACTAATGCTATACCACTACCCCGGGGTGCTACATAATATATCACTATTTAATTTCATAAAATTGATTGGGTGGGGTCACATAGAATTTGGCAAGTCTTTCTTGGTGTGGATTCTTAAAACGATGTAAGAATTTCTACCTTTTATTTTCTTTTTTTTCTTTTTTTTGATGGTAGGAATGTGACACTAACTAGTAGAAAGCTAGAGACGAAAGGTTAGTTATTGACTATATTGTGTTCAACTTAGGCTATCATTCTCAACCTTGTCATTTTCTTTGGGAATGACTAGACTAAAAAAGGAAAAAGAAAGTAATAGGAGAAAAAAAATGTTTCGGCTAAATTGGCCTTCAATACTCACGAAGAACTTCTAGAATAGCTAGGCAACTTTCATGTCACCATTTTAGTCAATTTCCTTATAAAGAACTCTTATTTTAGGACGATTTTGGATATACATTTCACGACCATGTCAAATTTCTTTAAATGCCAATAAAATAATTGTGTTTCACGACTTATATTTCTTTTCAAATTCATTTTGAGTGGTAGCAGGGGTGTTTCTGATAAATCACTAATAATAACAAGTAATAATAAGTCGAACTTTTCTTGCACTCGTATCACCATCGATTCTCTACCTCTTAAAATTATATTATGCTAATTAATAGGGAATTTATAATTGCCTTCAATTTCAACAGTCCATCGATCAAGTTTCAATTTATTTGTGCTTCAGATAATGAATCAACTCAAAAATTATATATATCTTGATTCAAGTAAGAGAAACAAAATCTTATGAACCTAATGCATGTCACATTAATTTTTGGAAGAAAGAGACGAATTAAGAAATTAAACATGATAGATTTATCTATCTGTACCTCAATCCTCTGCTTGCTACTTACAACCCCGTTTCAACCGCCCATCCAAAAAAAATGCAAGTTGGAAGGGAAAAAAACTAAGAAGTGGAAAGCAGCTTTTAGAAATCAAAATTTAAGTTATACACTATTAATGTAATTTAACAAGTTATTTCTCCATCTTTTAAGTCGTCAGATCAGACTTGATTTGAAAATTATATATTTTATTGGTTAACTTAATCTAATAGTGTAAACAATTTCAAAATGTTGTATACAGAACATAAACTCATCAAAATTATAAAGAAAAAATATTGTAAATTAACATGACTCTAAGCTAACACTTAATTGTGGTCTAATTAAGTGTAGCTGATATATGTTAGCGGTTTCAATGGGAAACTGACTTCATCATCACCGTGCCTTTTTGCTTAAAACTCAAAAACGTGTGGACTTTCTTCCTTTTCTTCTTTCATTTTTTAAATTTTTTGCTGCAAATTATTTCAAAAAAAAGAAAAAGGAATTTAGATAGCAGCTATAGATCCTTTGTTAATTAATTCCAGTGAGTTGACAACTTAGTGGATTTTTTATTTTCTTTTGGGAAAAAGAAGAGAAAATGTTTGTAAACGAGTCTTGGTATGCATCTAGGATTTTGATGGAAATGAATATATTAACGATTACTATGAAGTAATTAGACCGTACGTTGTGAAGAAAGATACACCTAGAAAAAGAGATATAATTTTTAAAAATAAATTATACATGTAGTTTCTTTGCTGTTGTGGGGAAAAAAATCGATGCGATTAATTAATTATTTGAAATAATGGCAGATTTAGAATTAAGTGTCTTATTTTAGATTTAAAATGTCATTTTGAAATATATATTTAAATCCTATTTATACTTGCTTTTCACAAATATACAATTTCGAGTCAATCGTGAATTCTACTGAACTCGTGACTTTTAAATTAGATCCGCCGTTGAATCCTTGCGTCAAATACAATAATGAAGAGCTTAGACAATTTCATACGTAAGATGATACGTATTTGACATGAAATTAAAAGGCTCTAGAAATTAAACCCGACAGAATGGAAAATTTTCTGTATGAAGTGGAAGATGACTAGCTAATATTTGTAGGGGTCGTTTGGTTATCGTAATAAGAATATTAATCTCGCTATAAAATTTTGGATGATAGTTATTCAATATTTGGTTGTAGGTATTAATTAACTAATACCAATATAACTTTTTACCAAATTAAAATGATGATATTAACTATCTCATATATGAGGTGTATCATATATAACCATGGGTTATTTCAAAATTATAATCCCGTGGGTTATACCAGAACTGGACCAAACGACCCCTTAAAAGTATTAATGGAGTATTAATTGGTCTCTCTACACAGTATTAATTAGGTACACAGCTTAGCTTGAACTAATTGATAGTGATCATAATAACTATATATAGTCAAGAATGTTCGGTCTTAGCCATTGTCGTACACAAAATACTTTTCATTTTTCCACATTTAATACTTGATGATGCTTCACCTAATTAGAAAATAATAATTACATATAGTACAAATATACGACAAGTAAAGGGAGAAAATTGTATTCCTTTAATTTGGTCAATGCATTATTGTAGATTAAGACCGTATGCTAGCACTATATTAATTGAGTGTGCAGCCTAGTCGCTGTTTTTATTTGTTAAATAAATTTTGAATTCAGTTCTTGATGAAAAGAGAAAGGTTAGCAAAATATAATGTTTGGATTATAAACTACCAAAAAATTTCTTTTTTTGGTCTTTAAATTGTTTAGTGTCCCACAAAGATAATATTATGAGATTCATTATGATCAGCATTCGGGGCTTATTTGCTATTATTAATTCTTAATATTATTGTTTTTGTGTTATAGTTATTGTATATTGTTTTTTGAGATTAATAGATGATGTCATTAACTAAATTCTATATTGCATGAGAAAGAAAAATGATACGATTGTGATAAGTTTCTAACCTAGTAATTTCATGTATGTTAAAAATGAGATAAAACAATAAATTTAATTCAATTAAGATAATGCGGAAACTAAATATATACTTTCTCAAGAAAGAAAGTTGCCAAACTTTGACTATAAACTAGACCAGGAAAATGGTAAAATTGAGGATTTACAGAAAAAAGGTAAACACAAGCTGAAAGGAAATTGTTTTTCTACTTGCCATGATAAATTTCTACATTTTCAGTTTGACACATCTTCTCTTAACTCTTAAGATGCAAAAGAGTACTTGCAGCAAACTTTTGGACTAAAATAATTTTTAAAAGATAAAAATAAATTGGAAGGGGGGAATAATTAACGTCCCTATAATACAATAATATTAAAGTTGGCTTTGATATAAGTAGAGAAGACTCACGTATATGCAGGAGAGTGTGGAGGTCGATGATAGAGTTTAACAGGGAATCGAGCGTTTCCATTCCAGCAGTTTAGTATTATTTTGGTATTTTTTTATTCTTAGATTTTTATTACTACCTGATGTTGTTTATGCTTGGTTCTATTATTGCTACTATATTTCTTCTTTTTTACTGTTATGATTTTGGTTATCTTGAACTGAGAGTTTATCGAAAATAACTATTCTATCTATACAAGATAAGGGTAATATCTGCATAAATACTTTCAGACCACACTCGTAAAATTTCACTAGGTATGTCATTATTATTATTGTATTTACATATGCAGTACGTCATTCTAGTAGGAAATAGCAAAGTCTACTTGAAAGAAAAATTAAGTACAAAAACGAAGACATTCGTGTAAATAAGGCATTTGGTCCACAATCTCATGATATGGTGGCCTCCACTGTATTTTAGTTCTTGACCATTCTCTCTTAAGATTTTCAAGTCTACACTTCCGGATTTTTCTTTTCTATTTAGTTTTGAGTTTAATTAATTTGAAATCCAACTGCAAGAAACTATCTGAACCAGGAAACGCATTAAAAGTTAAGGTATACCCCCAAATCGATTAATGTAGTTGTCTAAAATTTAAATCTCAGAAAGTCAATCAAAATATATATCTGTTATTTAAAAAATATACACATATACATACATACATACATACATACATACATATTTTTGAAAGTTACTGGGAACCAATGATCGCCTATCCAAAAGAGTAGGCCCGCATCTGGTCCCAAGTAAGTATGGATAAATAACCTAAACGCATAATACCACATTATTCCTTAAATTTTGGTACAATTTATACAGTACACACCTGAACTTTTTATAGTCCTAATTACCTTCTATACTTCGCTATTTGATAGTCTTGACACTGCTGAACAATCTCATTTGATGGACATGAGAGCCACATGCTGCCATGTGGAATTTTTTGTATATATCCGCTAGCTAAAAATTATATATATATATATATATATATATATATATATATATATATATATATATATTTAATTATTTTATTCGGGCCAAATTTGTAAAGAAAAAAAAAAGTAAATTTCAATGGGGTGTAAAAAAATTTCATACAATCAGTGTAATTTGATTGATTGAAGTACTCTAAAAAGTTTCACTACATTGGTCAAAAGCTCGAGAATTAAGTAATGTCTCGTACATATCAAACTATTGGAACATGTAGAATTAAACACTGAATAAGCTAAAATAATAATTATATTACACTACTTATCAGTTTATATAAAATAAATTTCTTAATTTAAAATGATCAATGTGCATTAGTATTTCTTAACTGTCATCTATATATCGTTTCTTTTTAACCAGGTCCACACGCAAAAGACTAAATTGGAGACTGCATTTTCTTTTATTTTTCTTTCCTATTTTCAATGAGAATGGAATGACAGGAGTCCAACTGCTTCCACTAAGTTAATAAAGTTTGTATTGTATATTTTTCTATAATTGGGTTGAAAAGTTAGAAATAAAAGACATACCTTTGGCTGTATGAGCTATGCATATAACATGTCCATAATATATATGTTTAATAAATAAGGCTTCTTCCAAAAACCATAGGAGGGTCAAACATCTAATATTTTTGTGTGATTTCTGATGATATATATCTTGATTCTTTTTATTTAATTTGTATATCTAAGAGCTGCATAAAAACGGCTACTAATAAGAAAAGCAATAGTTAAAAACACTCTAAAAAGGTATTTCCAAAATTAAAGTCAATTAACTCCTCATATTGTTATCAACATTACTTACCTAACAAGCTGTGTAAACAGAGCGAAATCACTTGTGAGTTCACAAGGAAAAAAACTAGCTAGCCAACAACATTCTTTTGTTTCTTTTTTCCTCCCTTTATTTGTTATTGAATAGTCTATTTCAATACCATACACTATATGATCTATTTCAATAATATCATACGTAAAATCAATTTCCGCTTATAATAATTTACCTTAGACTCCTTTATTGCTTTTCAATAATATATGCATCTTTTTCAGAAAAATAATAATAATATCATACATAGTGAAGAACTATTATTAAATGCCTAAATTTAATCCTACCTAAGTTAGGTCTGATTATATGAATTCTTATTGTTTACATCACTTTAATTTCTGTATTAATATGTGAGAATTCAAAATCAAGCCATAACCGTCCGTCTTTATTCTAGGTTAAGATCACTAATGTGAATAAGCTTTGATTATATGAATTATTATAGTTTATATCACTTTAATTTTTATATTAACATGTGAGAATTTATCATAAATTGAGCCATAACCGTCCGTCTTTATTCTAGCTTAAGATCAGTAATGTGAATAAGTTAACACAAAGAACTTCATACATTGTGAACTAATTATTAAATTAAAAAATGTTAAGAAAGGTCATAATCAGGCAAAGAAAGGGAGCTAAAATTAAGAAGGTGTTTTCTAAAGCATGTGCCACACGAGCTGACCTTTGTCTCTTGCCCCAAACACATAGCCCACCAGCCACAAGAACAATATGATATTTCTTTGTCATTCTCCATTTCTAGACACGTAGTGAAATGGTGGTTAAAGTAGTAGGAAATATGCTTCTGTCTCACTAATTGTAGCAACCCACAATGCCACCTCTTATCAATTTATCATCCTTTCGTGTATTTGTTTAATTATTTTTCATTCGGCATTCAGTTTTTGTATTGGAACTCGATTAAATTTGAATTCGTCGCAAATCTCACATAAGAAAGTAAAACATTCCGTAACAAAGGCGATTTTATACTCAAGGCTCAAACTCGAAACCTCTAATTAAAAATAAAATAGTACTCACCACTCTACCATAACCCTGATTTGTTTGTATATACTTCATTTATCCTAATTTATGTGACAGTGTTGGAATTTTAAGAGTCAAACGAGTTGTATTTTGATCATGATCTTTATGTCTTTTAAATATTTGTAGATATTAATTATTGTGACTTATAGTACTTTTGCGTAGTTTTAAAATATGTAAATCATTAGTTTAAATTTAAAGATTATATATTCAAATGCATGGTCAAAATTAAGAAGTTTGAATCAGAAAAATAAAAAGTGTTATATAAATTGGGATAGAGAAAGTATCTTTTTATTATACATATTGTCACGATTCGAAATTCCCACCTTCGGGATCGTGATGGCGCCTAACATTTCACTTGCTAGGCAAGCTAACGTTAGAATAATCTTAACTATTTTTAAACAAATTAAATTAAACGGAAGTCAATTACTAAAATAAAGTGCGGAAGACCATAACTACCGAATTATCAAAATACATCTCCGAATCTGGTGTCACAAGTGCACGAGCTACTAGAATAATATAAATAAAGATCTGAATAAAATCCAATTTGTTTGAAAGATAATACAAAGCTAAGATAAGATAGAAGAGAACTTCAGAATTGCGGACGTTGTGCAATTATACCTCAAGTCTCCTTTGGGTAGCTGAATCCGAGCAAGTCTATAGTACGCCGCTGGGACCAACTCCAAATTCTGCACAAGAAGTGCAGAGTGTAGTATGAGTACAACCGATCTCATGTACTCCGTAAGTGTCGAGCCTAACCTCGACGAAGTAGGGACGAGGCTATGACAAGATACGTACGTAAACAACATGTACCAGTATATACAAATATGAAACAACAATAACACAATAAATAATAATTTATAAATTTGGGAGGGAACATGTGAAGGGGGATGATATAATAATTTCAACAGGAGAAGTGTCACGTAGCAGCCAATTAATTCATCAACAATAAAATGAGCAGCTGGTAATATGGAAATGGCACGGCACCACCCTTCATGCTTTTAGTCTCATTCTTTCCATAAATTTATAAATAAATAATAAAATTGGCACGGCATCACCCTTCGTGCTTTTACACTTTTTGAAAATGGCACGCCATCACCCTTCGTGCTTTTATACTCTTTCTTATCATGTCAAGGATAATATAAATAATATAAATGACACGACATCACCCTTCGTGCTTTTACACTCTTCCTTACCATGAAAATAATCATATAAATTCGAAAGAATATTAAAATACGGGAATATATACTTATCAATCAATTCAATACCAGAAGGTATTCTCACCTTCCAAAATATTCAATAATAATTAAACTAGCAATAATCTCATGAAAAATAATCAAATAAACAATAATAACTTAAGCAAGAATATCTTAATTAAATGGGCAATTATTCATAATAACCAAATTTCACCTGCATGCTTTGACTCAACCACAATGCATAAATACTCGTCACCTCACATATACATTATACCCGCACATTAAATTACGTAGCAAATAGACAAATAAGTCATACTCCCTCAAGTCAAGGTTAATGATAATAGGCTATATTTATGCAATTTAGACACTATCTATACTCTAAATTAGTCGCACTTTATTGATATTTGTATGCTAAAAGATAACAAAATGCTCTAATTAAGAATTTTATGCGTTGTAGGAGCCACTCCGAGCTAGGAGGAAGCTAAAGAGTATTTTGAAATCAATATGGAGTGTGGAAGGCCAATCGAAGGTTAGCCCGGTCAAAAAGGAGCGAGAAAAGCAAGCGGTGATGTTCCCTCCAGGTGCGCGGCCGCGGAGTCGACCGCGAATTGGACCGCGCACTGGAGGCAGAACACTGGCTGAAATCCGCGGCCGGATCCGCGGTCGAATCTGCAGCCGCGGACGGAGGCCAACAACTCAGGGGCAATTATGTAATTTCTAAGGCGACTAACTTAAACCTATATGAAGCCTAATTCGCCCAGAAGAGAAAGGAGGGCTATTTTTAGGAGTTTTTGGAGGCAAGAACAAGAGAGAGAAGACGGAGAATTTCCTAAGAGTTTTCATCTTCTTCTTTTTACTTTCATTGTTGATTATGAATTGTTATAGTGAATTTTTATCCATTAGCATGAGTAGCTAAACCTATCATCTAGGGTTGATGGAAGCAATTGTTGGATGAAATTTTAACTATGTTTAGATATAATTGAGTCGTTCTTATTCTATGATTGTTCAACTATGTGTTGTGTTGTGATTAATTGAAAGGGCCCTTGATTAATCGTGTCTAGTTACCTTGTGTTGCTTGAGAAAGAACACTTGGTTAGATTGTTGTTGAACAACACCACTTTCGGGTAAGTTAAGAGATTAATTACTTGAATTTAAAAGCGGGGGTAGAGATAACGAAGCTTTGGTGGGATAATTCTGAGTTGCATAAATTGTTAACTAGAGTAGTTCGACAGAATGCTTCTAGTAAATTATCGTAATTGATCGAGAGATAATTACGGTAGCCCAAAACTCATAATCCTCATTGAGTATTACGGCGAGATTATAGCTAACGTGTCAGGAATTAGTTCTGCAATTGGGGAATTCAATAGCCCTAGATCCTTTTTACCTTTGAATTCAACCTTATTCTTAATTATTGCTAATTTCGTTGTCATTTTTCATTAGATAAATAAATTTCACTTATACTCTATTAAAAATCTTGCATCCGAAACTTGTCTGAGCTTATCATTAGCATTGTTAAAAGTTATAGTAAATAGGTTAGTTCCCTGTGGGATTCGACTCCGGACTTGAACCGGATTATATTTGCAGCGACCGCTTAGTCCTTTTTACAAGGCATAGTTGGGCTTGATTAGTTAACCACGACACTTACCTCGCTTTGCAACCAACTCAAGATTCTAATAAACCTTTGCCTCACAAATTGTTGTCTGAATGCCTCAAATCTAGTCACAAACAATTCAATATAATCAATACGAATTATAGAAACTAATTCTATATGAAAATACTAAATTTTTCAATCAAAAATCCAAAATTCAAAATCAACAGTGGGACCCAAGTCTCGGAATCCGACAAAAGTTATAAAATATGAACGCTCATTCAACCACGAGTCCAACCATATAAATTTTACCAAATTCCGACATCAACTCGACCTTCAAATCCCCAAATCTTATTTTCAAATCCCTAGGCTCAAATCCTCGAATTTCACTTCAAAAATACGTAATCTAATCGGACTAATCGATGGTAATTCAATATTATTGACTAACAATGATCACAAGTAACTTACCTCAAGTTTTTCTATGAATTCTCGCTCAAAAATCGTCTCAACCCGTATTGTAAAATGTCCAAAATGACAAAAATATTGGAACCCTCTGTTTTTGTAATCTGTCGAGTACTTTCGCACCTGCGGACACTTAACCGCATATGCGGTTCCGCTTTTGCGGAGATTGCGGTCGCTTCTGCGGACAAGAGTCCGCTTCTGCGAAGAAGCGTCCGCTTCTGCGACGCCAGGCTCGCTTCTGCGAGCTCGCACCTGCGGTCAAAAATCTGCAGGTGCGATTACACTAGAAGGCCAAAATTTCAGATTTTCCTTAAGTCCAAATTTTGATCTGTTAACCATCCGGAATCTACCAGAGGCCCCCGGGATCTCAACCAAATACACCAACAAGTCCTAAAATATCATACGGATTTAGTCAAAACCTCAAATCACATCAAACAATGCTAAAACCACAAATCATACTCCAATTCAAGTTTAAGAAACTTAAGAATTTTTTACTTCTACATTCGATGTCGAAACCTATTAAATCAAGTCCGATTGACCTCAAATTTTGCACACAAGTCATAAATGACATAACAGACCTATGAAAATTTTCAGAACTGGATTTCGACCCCGATATCAATAAAAGTCAATTTGTGGTCAAACTTTAAAATCTTTAAACTTCTAGTTTTCGTCAAATGGCGATAATTCAAGTAAGGGACTTTCGAATTTTATTCCGGTCATACGCCCAGGTCTCAAATCACGATACAGACTTACCGGAACTATCAAAATACTGATCCGGGTCTGTTTGCTCAAAATATTGACCGAAATCAATTTAAGTGAGTTTTAAAGCACTACTTCACATCTTTATTAATTTTTTACATAAAAACTTTCCGGAAAAATATACGGATTTCTCACGCAAATAGAAAAATGTAAATGGTGTTATTTGAGGCCTCAGAATACAGAAATGAATATTAAATTTAAAGATGACATTTCGTGTCATCACACATATTCATATGTATATTTCTAGTCTCAGAAATTTACATCAAGAATATAAATTTGCTACTAATCGTTTATGTTTTCATATTTGAATCAGAATATTTGAATTTTGTTTTAATAGCTAAACCGTTTTAAAAGAGATACCTAATAGTCAAGCGTACATGAAGAAGGTTAATCAAGATTTACATCGAATAATCTCCTAAACATCTATAGAGCAATTATTCTAAGAATAGAGAACATGCTTTGGAAAATTGGATCTGCACCACTAAGTCGTAATTAATTATCAATTTCACCTGCTTTCCACATTCAAATTAATTTATGTTACATGTGGCTTGATTTAATTGCAAGGGGAAAAGTTAGTGTCAAAATACTGAAGCTTGATAAGGTCTATTTTTCGACGTATTTTACTTGTCATTTCAATCAAGAAGGAAAAAGAGCCAAAAACATCCAATTTGGATTATTAGTGGGTTATAAAGTCATC
This sequence comes from Nicotiana tabacum, assembly GCF_000715075.1. Lineage (NCBI taxonomy): Eukaryota > Viridiplantae > Streptophyta > Magnoliopsida > Solanales > Solanaceae > Nicotiana > Nicotiana tabacum. Next base: position 112,668,075 of record NC_134088.1, on the reverse strand, counting down.
GATCGTATTTTCTATGTTAAGACTAATCTTTAATTAGTCATCCTTGACTTCCTTTTGGAGCGACTGACGTCCAAGAAAGCTGGAGATTAAGAAGAAAAAAAAAACAATTTCTTCAAATCGAGTTAAAATAAATAAGCTATACATAAAACAAATCTTCATTAATGTCATAAGATTAACCAATTTAGTAGCTAGTGCAACAACCAATCACATTTTTAGAAGATTATTTTTAAACTGATCGTAAAAACTTGTGCTAAATTATTTTCTCAAAATTTCACATCGGTATCATTAGATATTGCATACAAGTTTAAATTTTATATGTGTGTGTATGTACATATATATAATATTCAAGCAATCAAAAACTTAGCCAACTATTATTTTCACAATAATGACATGTAACGTTGGAACTGATCAACTTATACTGAGAGAGTAAAAGTTTTTACAACTTAAACTTAATTAAACTCTTCTATAGATCATCACTAGCTAATACAAAAAATTAATACGAAAAGACTCATGCAAATTTTTTGTTCGCATCTTTCCATCAAAAGGTGTAAGACCCAACTTTTGATCTTTTCTTTTTCTTTCTTCTATTGTCTAATTTTCTTGCGTGTTGGTTTGTTTTTAAAAAACAATTAATTAATGTTAAACTATAGGTCTGAGTTAAAGTCATGGAATTAGCCATGAATGTTTATATCAGGGTGTAGACTCTCTACGTCACATCGCTTGAATGTGATCCTTTTCTGGACCCTGCACAAATACCAGATATTTCGTGTGCCAAATTGCCTTTTGTTTTTAAATTAATGTTAGACTAAGTTGGATCAGTCGTTAGGAAGCACTTCCATGACTTACCCCCATCTTTTATTCTCATTCCATAATCATGACTTCCCATGCAATAATTTTTCCACGATCTCGACATAATATTCATCACAAAACCAAAGTCAAGAAGAGAAATATTATTTAATTTGCCATATATGTAGGAATAACGAAGAAGAAGTTCTGATTTGTAATCTCTTTAGTGGTTCGCAACATTTTCTGGCTTGATTAATTTTTTTGCATGAGGTTGGTTTACAACAACCATTTAATTAATCCCTGATTGATTAATATAATAATTCTTTTTACCAAAAAAATATATAATAATTCTCAGAAATTGGCTAAACTACGTTCAAAGCTAGTTTTGGGGTTTTCACATGCAAAACTCAAAAAGCAACGAACTCATAGCAGTTAGTACTAGTGAAAACGGAAGATCGCCGCAACCATGCAAGCAAACAAAAACTCTTCTTTTTATTTTAAATCTTTTTTATGATTAACTTATTTTATTATATACAATTACTTACAAAATTATCTTTTATGATATAATTGTTTGAAAATTCTTAAATTCAATTAATAATTATAGAGTTTAAGTTAAATATATCGTCAGTTTATGAAACTTTTACACCATTTGTTCACCTTTATAAGTTATAAATATCTTTTAAATGACCTGATAATATAAATAAAAATTATAAAAATTATAAGAAGAAAAAAATAAAGAAAAGGTTGACGTCATTTTCTTATTTATGACATCATCCCCGTTCTCACTATATTGTTCCCTTGGCTTATAAATATATCCTTAGTTCACTCCATTTTAAAGCATCCCAAGTATTCCTTTGTTTCCTTCGCTAAACATTTACACATTTCTACAAAGAGAGAAAAAGAAAATGGTGTACTCCAGTGATACAAAGGCGACAGTCATAAGTACTTCACCATCATCTTCTCGCTCCGTCTCGCCACCGTCGTCGTCGTCTTCTTCTCCTAACTCTCCACCACCACCGCCGATGGTGGTGGTCAGCCCTTGCGCCGCCTGTAAAATATTACGGCGGAGATGTGCAGAGAAATGTGTATTGGCACCTTATTTTCCTCCCAATGATCCTATCAAATTCACTACTGCTCATCGTGTCTTTGGTGCTAGTAACATTATCAAGTTCTTGCAGGTACATCTCTATTCTAGTTACGTACCTTCTTTTTTTTCACCTTTTCTTTCTTCCCTTTTTATAAAAAATAAATTACCTAGTATACTGATTATTTCACCTTCACGAGATGTACTTCTAGTGAATTTATTCAGAGTTTTTAGTGTTTATTTTCTGATAGTTTAAACGACGTTTTACACTATTATCAGGTTAGTTAAGAGATAATTATAGTTTTAGCCGCCTATAAAAATGAAATTAGTAAAACACACAGAAAATGTAAATATATCTTGTACACTGTTAGTATTAAGTTAAATCTGATATGGAAAAAAGGGTATATAGGGGTGTATTAGTCCACAAAAATAGGATGTTTTCTTAAAAAAATTAGTCCACTGTGAATTCTGTGATGGTTATTGGGAATAATTCAAAGTTTAGGAGGACTTGTTTAGGATAACAGAGTCTAATTTAATGCTTGAACGTCGACCATTTGGACATGTAGTAGTAGTAGTATTAGGTAGTTTCTAGTTGCAATTTGAAAAGCAAGAGGCTTACGCTACTTGATTGTTGAAATGGACAGAAGAAGTTGACAGGGTAATATCCCAAATATATTGCTCTTCTTAATTATTAGTGTATGGAGTTTGTTTCTCGAGCCAATAGGTATTCAAAGAATTTAGGTATTGACATCTATGACTATAATGAGAAGCAACAACCACAACTCCTTTACTTATAATTAGGAAAAGGTCTTTTCTTTCTTGCTTTAATCCCTATAGCACTACCTTTTTTCATTTATCTACATTTTTTTTGAGTTTAAATAATATACATCATCGTGCAAGGAATTCTACACCTGTTGTGGCAAATAATCTATCTTTTTTTACAATTATAAATCTCACATTTTAAGAAGGCTTATTTATAAATATTCTTTTATAAGTGATCTCATAGTATAATATTTTTTTTATATTGATGCTGCATATAATTTAAACTCTTTCTTTTTCTTACTATTCCGGGGTTATAAGGAGTGACTTCTCTTAATATTTCAAGTTTACATCATGTCATGTTGACACCAACTATTCATGACTTCTTGAACTAAAATTAGATCAAATTAAACCCTTTCTCTCTCTTTCTCATAATTACACTAGTTATCTTGACCAGATGAATGAATCTTAGCAATTATTCTCTATCACTTTGTATTATGAAATTCTAAACATCATTAACTCTTTTTTCAATCTTGTTGTTTAATTATTAGGAATTGCCAGAATCTCAAAGAGCAGATGCTGTGAGCAGCATGGTGTATGAAGCCAATGCTAGACTGAGAGATCCAGTCTATGGTTGTGCAGGGGCAATTTGTCAACTTCAAAAGCAAGTGAATGAGTTACAAGCACAGTTAGCAAAGGCACAAGCTGAGGTTGTCAACATGCAATGTCAACAAGCTAATCTCATGGCCCTAATTTGCATGGATATGAATCAATCTTCTCCACAAGCATCACCACAACAACAATCTAATTTGGAAAGTTTCACTAATAATATCCCACATAGCTTTCAGAACAGTATGAGTTTCCTAGATGATAACAATAACTTTGGATCGGTGTGGGAGCCCATGTGGACATGACTACATATAGAGGCGGATCTAAGATTTAATTTTAACTCTACGGATTCAGGTTCTAGTGAGTTTTACATAGACAAATTCAAATTTAGGCTAAGAGTTATCAGTTCAAATGAATCCACGTCTATATTGCTAGATCCGCCCCTAACTACGGAAACATGTTTCCTCAGATCAAAGGGCTCTCTACCATTAAGTTTGTCCATTCTAACTCTTTGAGAAATTTACTAAGTCAGCTTTGAGTAAAAAATATTAAATAATCGCCAATAAAATTGACGTGACGTATATCAGAGAAAGGAAAACAAAATGTAGTATAAATTGAGCCAAATCTTCAAAGATTTGTGTTCCAATGTCTAGTTAGGTAATTTCATTATTTTTGTAATGATTCTGAGAGAGCAAATGAAATTGACGGGTCTTTTGATCCCGCCATGTTATCTAAAGGCACTCGTAGAGTGAATCACCTTTATTTGTTTTTTTAATTTTTCGCAAAGCCTTATTACTCATTACATGGTTAAGATTAGTGCCATGCTGTAATAACACTTCTTAATTTTTTGCTTAATAATTATCACGGCCCAAAATACTAACTTGTCGTGATGGTGCCTATCAGTACTAGGCAAGCCGACAACATCAATAACCCACGATTTTCTTTAAATTTAAAAACGTAACGTTTAATACAATACCAATGATTTAGCAATTTCTGATACAACACTCCCAAAACCTGGTATCACTGAGTACATAAGCATCTAATATGAGTACAAGTCTGAAAAATACGGTCTATAATAGTCTGAGACCAAATATAGTAAACAAGGAGATAGAGAAGGAGAGGCAAGATCTACGAAACACGACAGCTACCTCAAAATCTCCTGAAAATCAACTGCGCGAAATGATCAACACCCGCTATGTTCAGGAACACCTGAATCTGCACACGAAGTACAGGGTGTAGTATGAGTACAATCAACTCTGCAAATAACAATAATAACTAAGGAACTGAAGATAATGACGAGCTACACAGTCATAGTTCACTTCAGTAGTTCCAGCAAAGAATAGACATGCTTTCAAATCCGGCATTTTAAGTCAAATCAATTTTATACAGTTCAATTTCAAGTAATCCAGATATAAATTCTTTCAGAGATTTCACAACAATGACAGATAACAACCAAGTGCAACAACAAATGCAAAGCAAGTATAGCCTCTCAGGCAACATTCACTCAGCTCATCACAACAGCTCAACCACTCGGCTCTCAGCACTCACATTCAATGGGTATCCGCTCTCACTGGGGGTGTGTACAGACTCCGGAGGGGCTCCTACAGCCCAAGCGCCATAATCTGCACGGACAACTCACGTGCTGCACAGACAACTCACGTGCTATAATATCCTGCACAGACAACTCACGTGCCATAATATCCTTACCTCACCGACAGGCCCTCGGCCTTACTCAGTCCTCAACCTCTCAAGTCTCTCGGGCTCTCAGGAATCACAAAGATCAGCCCAAACAAAGATAACATAGTATATCAACAAATATCCAGAAAGACTGAGGTATAATACGCAAGAAAAATCATGATTGAGTACAAGACAACAATTAGCAAATAATTCAACAAGTACGCGACCTCTACGGGTCTCAACAGTACTATAACATAGCCTAAGCATGATTTCTAATATGATTTATAGTCAAATTTCTTCAATACATAGAGATCATATAGCTAACAATAAATTATTCAATTTTACAGTTTTCCGGGACGGACCAAATCGTAATCCCCTCGGTGCACGCCCACACGCCCATCACCTAGCATGTGCGCCACCTCCAAAGTAATCACATGATACCAAAATCCGGGGTTTCATACCCTCATGACCAGATTTATAATTGTTACTTACCTCAACCCGTGTAATTATTTATTTCGCTATGCCCTTGCCACGAGAATTGGTCTCTGAAAGCCTCATATCTAGCCACAATTAATTCGATTCAGTCTACAAATTATTGTAATTAATTCCATAAGGAAATACTAATTTTTTCAATAAAATTCGAAATTAACTCAAAAATCGTCCGTAGAGACCACGTCTCGGAACACGACAAAAGTTACAGAATATGAACGCCCATCCAACCACGAGCCAACCATATAAATTTTACCAAAATCCGACATCAAATCGACCCTCAAATCTTCAATTAAAGTCTATGAAGATTTCTACCATTTTTAACCCAATCCTTACCCATTTGAACTTAACAATTCTTCCATAACCTTATTGGTATGTATGCATAATACTCTTACACCCAAGAATCATACTATTAATCACCCATCTTTACTCCAAACCCGAAATTGAAGAATTAGGGAAAGAAATTCTTACCTCTTTGAAGCCCTAGCAAGATCCTTGTGAAATCTTCAAACCTTGAACAAGAATTGATGGATAAATGACTAATTCTTCACTTTCTCTCTCTAAAATGCTCTCACCTCTCTCTAAAATATCAGATTTTGGCTCAAAAATAAGCTTCAAGGGCTATAAATCGAAGTTGGGTCGGGTCAAAAATGAGAAAGAATGGAAGCTCCGACGCAGTTATGCGGTCGCATAACAGATATGCGGTCCGCATACCGACCGCATAATTTAGCCTCCAAAGCTGGGCGTTACTGACCCGGTCTGCGGTCATTATGCGGCCCGCATACTTGTTCTGCGGTCGTATAATGTACCGCAAAACAGGTCTGCGATCACATAGTGCACCGCATATTTTTCTCAAATCTTGCCCCTCTCCTGATCCACTTTGCGACCATTATGCGGTCTGCAGAGTGATTCTGCGACCGCATAGTGGTCGCAGAAATGATCTTTTTCTGACAAAATTTTTCTTTACACATCGGTGCATTATTCAACCTAAAAAGTCCGAGCTTTCTATAATCTTTGTACTAATTGATCTACCTCGGCACCACCAAACCTTAATTTCCTTAGCAAAATTTCTCTGGGGTCGTTACACACAAGTTAACATCCGGTCAACCTTTTCAACTTAAATTCTAAACCTTGGAACTAAGCGCTCTAAATCATTTCAAAACCTCACCGAACCCAAACCAATTACCCCGGCAAGCCAAATAACAATTGTAATTCACAATTTGAGCAGTAAATGGGGAAACCGGATTGCAATAGTCAAAACGACCGGCCGAATCGTTACAATAATAAACTTATCTGATTAGCCAAAAAAAAGCAAATTTTTGCTTAAACATTCCTAATTAAATGTCCGCTTGTTCGACTAACTTGAATTTACATTGAATAGGTCCACTAAAATGGTGTGACACTCGTACAATCAAGAGATTTTTTCCGAATCTTAAACTTGAAACGTTAGGGATGAAGAAATCTCAACTATGTGACTAAGTTCTCAATTGTTGTTAGTGAACATTGAATTGATGTTCCATGTGAATTCCCTTTCAACGGAACCTTTGACTCATCTAGTCTTTGGTTTTGGTGACTTAATTTACCTTTCAAATGGGTTGGTGTCTTTCCACACTTTAATATATTCGTGTCTTGTCAAAAAACCAACAATGTCTTGTCACAACTAACTAGCAATTTTACTTACTCTATTAATAAAAAACTTTTTATAAAAGCAAAAGGAAAATAAATAAAATCACTTACGTACTATTTATTTTTCTGATTATCTTATGAAGAACTAACCATGCGTACTTTATTTTTCGTTTCGACCTAAATTTTATGGCTACATGAAAATTAATAAGAGGATATACTACCACTTGATCGTTCTTCATCAACACTTGAACTATATAAAGCCTCCTCAATTATGTTTTGTATTCTTTTTAATCGGAAATGAAGTCCATTTCAACAGGAGAAAAAGAAAACGAAGCAAAAAAGTCGATTCATGAGAAACGTAACGTTGCTATATATGTGTTTATTAAGGTCAGTTTCTTTTGAATTAGTATTAACTGATAATTAATATTATAATCTTCACATATGGAGGTAAAAGCTCAGTTGTTGGTATCCAGAAAATACAAGTCACCCTGAAGTAGAATGGAGGTAATAACGTAGTGATTATTTTCGGAGCAATTGGTACATAATTTAGAAATTAGTTTTGCGACTTTACTGGTATAACAGATAAAATTCGATGATCTTTATTAGAAAAGAAAAGTTTTACAATTATACTAATATAATGGGTAAAATTTAGTGATCATGAGTGAAATTAACATGCATAATTACTTTCTTTTTATTATTTATGTTCTTATTAATTTGAGAAATTAATTATTAAAAGAAAAACAATCTGTTTTTGTCAGCTTCCCAGATACGTATTGTAGTTTATTTAAAACTCTGTTGTGTCAGCGACAAAGATTTGTATAGTTTGGACATATTATTTGTGGATAAAAAGGAAAAGAAGATTTTGCTGCAATCCCCATATAGAGGATACACCTCACGTGCTTGTTTCCCTTTAAACGTTAACGCGTATTACCTTTTTAGTATTTCTTTGTTTGTCTTCAAATAAATCGATGATAAAGAAGAAAGATTGTGAATATACATTGTACTAATACTTCCCACGTATATTGATTATCCTTTGGCAAAATTTACCTGTCGGCAATGACGGGCTATATGGGATCTTTCCCTTTCGGGAAAGGAAACATTTATTTTAAAGGAAAACTCACAGTTTTAACTGAATTTAACTTATATATAATGACAGTATATTTAGTGATCGACTATAGGGGTGGAGTCGAAAGCTAATATACAAGTTTGATCGAATCAAGTAGTTTTTGGTCAAACAGTGTATAATGACTAGTCAGGATTTGAAGCTTGGAGATTCTATTCTTTATAAGTTATTAGGTTTTATATTAATAATGTGTACAAACTAATAAATTTTGTTTAGAAAAATACAAAAAATTTAGATCAAAATTATCGGGTTCGGTCGAATTCATATCATCAAGACTAGCTATGTCGTCTCTGATAGTGTATTTTTGTTAATAAAATTATTTAATTAATATGTATATATTAAATTTAGAAACTAATTATGAAGTTGAAATCGTGGCTCTGTTCCTTATTGACTACGTACGTTAATATAACTAAACTTCAAGGCGCATGCACTACAAGAGCATAATTAATTAAATGCAACAAAAAAGGTAATTTGACTAACAAATGAAATAACTTAACCATAATTTGTACGTAGGGAAGCAAAATGCGAGCCAAGACATTATTGTTGAAACTTGACCTTATATATGTGATATGTCTAGACAACCACTTACTACTTTTAAGTTTTATCTCAATTATCATAATGCCTAATGGGACCAACCGATCGAAAACACAAAAATCCTTTCATGATATCTCAAAATGTCTTCAAGTTCTAGCCACTTTATATTTATTTATATATAGTTAAAGTTATGTTCATGCAATCAAATTTTGTTGGAATATATTTCATCAATTTTGCGCAGTCTTTCAGAATATCCTTTTACATTAACACCCAATACACAAAACTCATGATGTAAAACCGACATTATTTTATTAACTTACGTTGACTGTCCATGTCTTTTTTATATAGAACTTAAGCATATTTTTTGGACTACAGCTGATTATACACGAGTGTGTGTGTGTGTTTATTATTTTGGCTGTCTTCTTTTTGGGACAAGAAAAAGAAGAAATTTTGATGAAAACGTAGTACCAGAAAGTGATTACATGGTTTTAATTTGCAAAAACGCGTTATGATTAATCTCTTATAGTTTCTCTTAAGTCAACATTCTTTTGTTACTTTTTCACTTTTAGGTTTGACAATGAGTGAAAATAAAAAAAGTTTAGATGTGATCGATATAACATCTTCAGATTGTTACATCATTGTAATCATGCAATATTATTATGTCTCGGCCGCTCTTTTTATATCAGTTAAAGTTAAAAAAATTATTTTAAGAAATTTTGGTCATACCTCCAAGTGAGGAAACTAGTAAACTTAGCAAATATGATACAATGTCATTTCTCCACTAGTTTAATATGATACAATGTAAGTTTTATATGTTGTATACCTTTTCACATAATTTAATTTGTGATTCTTTGAAATCGTAAGTTCTTTTCTTTGATATATAAAATAGTTGTTGGGCTAAAAAGGAAAAGTTTTCCTCCTGAACTAAGAACTACATGACCAATCACCATTCATATATATAGGTTTATTTGGAGATTAATTTTGTATCACCCACATTAGTCGAGTATTTATAGCCATCGATGCCCAAAGGTTATGTATGCATCTTTAAAGCTACAGGTAAAGGTGTTAAACCGACCATAGGCGGGCAAAGAGACTAAGTCGGGTCTCACGCCACATTTCGCTATCTACATACTCGTCCTGTCAAACTACTGGCTGTAATACTAGTTGTTGGTCTAAAACGACCCAAAGATATTATTAATATGTTGTTATATTATTCGTTTTGGACCAAGCCCGCACGATTTTTTCCAAAAAATCACATACCATTAAGAGTATATACCACTTTATGAGTAGACTGTTTTTTTCTTTATTACTTTTCACGTGCTACTTTGTTCACACATATTCAACAGTATCAAACACTTTATCCTATGTGCTTTAGAAACTTAATAAGAACCAAAACTAGAGAAATATACAGAAATATTGAAACAACCAAATGTGAGATTTTTTTTTTGAACAATTCAAAAATGTTATACCACGTCAAGTTTCCAATGGGATCATCAAAATAAAATAAGCTAAACTATTGTGAATGATAAGATAGTAAAAGTTGGAATGTCCAATTCTTTTCTTGCTAAAAAAAATATATTTATCCAAAAGCAATTATTTGGACGATCTACTTGTTCCATATGATAATATTTAAGTTATTGAATTGTCAAAATTTCAACATTAGCTAGAAATAATGGGTCTAGAAGAATTTACAAATTTAAGGCATATGATAAAATTCAGAGATAATGGCATGTACTGCCAAATGTGTGTACGTAATGACAAAATTTTCCAGTGTATCCGAGTTCTTATCTTTCTTTCTTGTTTCTCCTATGAATTTTCAACCCTATGGAACTAAAAAAATCCGTGTCTTTTGACTTACACTCACAAAATTATTTTATTTTTACAATAAAAAGAATGATGTGACACACTTATCTCAAACTTTTACTATTTTTATTTTCCATATGAATTTTTACTTGTCATGCCTATTTCTAGTCAACTTATTCTTGTCTTTGTTATTTGCCTAACGCATCTAGAAGACTTGGAAACAGCAAGATTGAAACTTAGTCCATTAATTTAGGCATTTGTAAAAGATTCAAAACTACAGACAACACACAGATATTATATACTGAAATACTTTAATACTACTTATTATATAAGGGCTAGTTTATTGTACAATTTTAACAGTATATATTCTTGGTTTTGCAATATTAGGATTCTTCCATTTATTTTTGGTCCAGATTTAATCCATATTGAAATGCTAAGTTTAAGGAATTCTTCCCTTAATTTTAGGTCCAGATTTAATAGAGATACATTTTCAATTAAAACTTTAAGTTTAATAGATTCCTTCCTTTCCAGATTTAAAAGAGATTTTGATGGATTTTGAAGATTAGACATAGGATGTAATTAGTTTATCATTACTTGATATAATCACATTAGCTGGGATAAACGTTGTAAAGGAATCTTATATATGGTATAATTATGAAAATTACCCTGGATTTCATTTGGATCCAATTTAGAATATTTTGGCCCACATTGTTCAGGTGGGAAGTAGTAGTAGGGGATCTTTATACAAATAGCCGGTCATATTCAATATTTAGTTTTTCTAACTATATACATAGATTATACATTGATTATATACAGTTATACATATATAATACATAAATTATGCATATATTATATTTCGCCGGCTATTTTTAGTTTAAGCGGTTGAGTGAGTGGTTATTTGGGTTAATTCCTCTATCTTTACATAAATAACCGGTCGACATTGTTTACTCTCTCTCTCTCTCTCTCTCTCTCTCTCTCTCTCTCTATATATATATATATATATATATATATATATATATATATATATATATATACACACACACACACACACACACACACACACACACACACACACACACACAATTATGCATATTTTATACCTCCATCAGTTATTTTTAGTTTAAGCGATTGAGTGGGTGGGCCTCGCCTTACTATTGGGCTCAACGTACTATTCGTCCGCCACCTCTGAGACTTTTCCCTACAACATGGGCCTCACCTTACTAGTCGGCCCATACTTCTGATTTTTTTTTTATTTTTTTTTTCTGAATTCATTAACTATCATTGCAAATGAATTAGCTTCATTTTTTCTTTTTCTTTTTTGTTGAAGGAATGTTCTAATGATTTAAAGTAATATAAGTTTCTCTTCGCGTCAAAAAGAATATAGATGCTTTTATGGTTGGTCAAGTTAAAGTACTCATTCCCTCAATGAATAGCTCACCTTTTATTTTTTATTTCTATAACATTTGAAAAAAGATTGATAACGATGAATAATCCAAAATATAAAGATGCCAATATCAAGACATCTTGCTTAAACATCAATTCGCAAGGATGTATTGCATGCCTCTATGACACGAGCAATCTCATCAACATAATTAGTCAAGTTATTTCTATTAAACAGCTATAGAAAATAAAATCCTAGACACAAAGGAGGAAAAATCGGAAAAGAAAAAACATTATTGAGAGAATAAAAAGAGAGAGATAGCGCCCTTGACAGGCACTTCAAAACTCGCCAACACTCATAAAAATCTGGGTCGGTCAGTCCTGAGGTAGGAATAACAAGGCCACTTTCACTATATATCTTCTAATAGAAATAGAAATTAATTATTATCTGAACTCAGGGTATTAAAACACATTAATTGTTTTAAGAAAGGGGACACCAACTGTTTGACAAATTTCTACCCAATGACAACCAATTACGATTCTCAGTTACATAGGATATCATGTCTTAAAGCAATCTATGTGAACTTGTTTCATCTAAATTAATAACAATTAGAACTATTACGTTCCTTTTACTAATATTTCACTTCGAATAGTTTTCCTTCAACACTGATAATTTAAGCATCAAAATAGGCTAAATCATGACCCACGATCTAAGGCATTGTATCGGGTAAAATATGTCACGGTATGTGGCCATCGAAGAAGGGGACACATGGAATCTAAGCTGGGAGGACGAAAAACCGGGCACATCTATCTCGCGTGTCACCGAGAAAGGCAAGTCCATAAAAGCATTGAGCATGTTGTGTCCGGTAGCATTCAATGAAGAATATTCTATAGCATTAAAGAATAACGACCCATTACAGGAATTTGGGCATTTATGTTTACCGTTAGGTTTTCATTATCGCACTTTAATAATTGACATTAGTGATGGGCCCGACCATAAATAATAGGCTCAACTATCATTGTAAGACACAATTTTCTAGGCATAAAAGAACATATTCTAATACAATATCTCAATATTATTTCTCTCTCTAGCTTGTTGTTCTTATCGTGCCCGAAAACCCTGTTCCTGAGCTCTCCAAATCTATCGTTCTATATGCATTTGAGCTAAGTATCTTGTACGAAAATTGATTAATTCATTATCTTTTGGGGTCAAATTGATTCATTTGTTTAGAAATCACGAACAAATTCAACTGTACCATTTTTTCGGATAAACATTTGGCGCCCACCGTGGGGCCTAGGCAGTCGTATGTTTAAGTTGATCCTTACCTCCTTCACTCACAAGCTTTGATCGTTCTTGACTTAGCAAAATCACAAAGAATGACAAACAATACCATTAACAACACTCACAATCCTGAGGTTCAAGAGGAACACCCCCATTTTGAGGACTCAATCAGCGACACTCGCAATGAGGGGGAAGATGCCATGCCGGTGTATCACGGGCGGTACCCCAGACGAGTACGAAAAGCGACCCCAGATGATGCTGACCAGGGGCACGTAGCAGACACGGTGAAGATCTTGCAAGAACAACAGGCAATCATCTTAGGCCACCTCACGCGACAAGATCAGGTTATGACGGAGTTAAAACAGGTGCTATCGGACGCTTCAAATAATGCAAATAGGCTAGATCTAGTTCCTCCTGTTGTTCCTACAAACCAAACAACGCAGAGAGTCGACAACAACACTCCTAGGGGCGAAGCTGGTTCCGACAAGACTGGGGGGAGTAGATATGGCCTCAACAGCGATAACAATCTGTTCAAGAAGGAACTCTTGCGGTTCATGAAGGAAGTAAATTCCCGCATGGATAAAATCCTGAGAGCACCCCCGGTATTGAAAGGCCCGAGCTCGAAGAAGTACATCCAATTACCATACAAACCGAGTGCGGCCCCGAAATTAATCCCAAAGCGATTCAGAATGCCTGAAGTGCCGAAATACGATGGGACCTCACATCCACAGGAACACATTACCACCTACACAACGACGGTGAAAGGAAATGATCTAGCTCCTCACGAAATCGAGTCCGTGTTATTGAAGAAATTCGGTGAGACTTTCACGGGGGGATCCTTGACATGGTACTCATTATTGCCCGAGCATTCCATAGATCTCGCGGATTCGTTTATCAAGGCCCATGCCGGCACTAAAAAGGTACAAGCCCGAAAGACCAATATATTCAGGATCGCATAGTGAGAATCTGAGCTATTACGAAGGTTCGTTAGCTGATTCCAGAAGGAAAGGATGTTGTTACCAGCCGTCCTGGACGAATGGGCAGCTGAAGTGTTCACTAAGGGTTTGAACATGAGGAGTTCATATGCTTCCCGAAAGTTGAAGGAAAGTCTACTTGAGTTTCAAGCAACAACTTGGGCGGATGTCCACAATCGGTACGAGTCAATAATAAGGATCGAAGACGATCAGGTTGACTTCCCGTCATCAACAAAGGGACGGGAGAAGAACAAAGAAAAATAAAGGACGATGTCGACTCACATAGACAACTTTCAAGGGGCCGGTTTCTGCCCTACGAGCGGACAAAAGGTCGTGACAGGATCTTCCGGACATCTGACAAGTTCACCGTTGACAGGAGGACCGGTCGTGGGCGGAACAACTGTTACACCCTGTGCATCTCAAGGTGACGTAATGAATATAAGACTTGTTAATCATAATTTAAATAATTTTAAAGTCATAATATGGCTATATGTGATGTTTGGATAGAAAATATGAAGTTTGGGAAAAATCGGATTAAAGTTGCAGAAAAACCGACTAAGGATTTGCCTTGTAACACAGCTTTTTGAGAAATAAATTTTGTGTTCTATATGAGGGTTTTTTGGGACATATTATATATCAAATTGAAGCTATTGGAATATAGTTTTTAACTCTCTTAACCGTTCGTTCATACGACACCCGAATAAAATGTTATAAGCGTTGGAAGAAGGGTCAATCATAGGGTGCCAAGTAGCACCTTTTTGACTTTTTAAAAAAATAGGATATTTACATCTCATCTCATCTCTTTCTCCATTTTTTCAGAGAACACACCCAAATAACACCCCCTAACTTTACTCTTAAGCTCTATGCAAGAGCTTCAAACTAGATTATCATCCCGGGCACAGAATCAAGAAGCGTTAACATTTAAATGATCCCTATGATGTAAGTATCGCTATATCGCCTCTCGTTTTCTTTGTAGTTTGAGTTTTGGAAGGTATTTCAGAGTTAGGAAAATGTGTACTTTCTGTATTTAAGTGTTTAAATATCAAGGAATGTTGATAAATTCGTTTCCTAATAGTTAGAACTCACGGGACGGTAATCGGAAGTCGTGAGTTCGAGTTATTTGACTTGTAGTGGGCTGTTTTGTGGGCTGTTTCATGTTGCCTTTGGGCTGTATATTTTGCTACTATTTAACGGAGTTTTAGAGGACAAATGGTGTATAGAAACACCACATAATGACGGAATGGTGGACTGGTCGTTCGTAGTTATATTATTTTAGGTAGTTTGACACTACTTTAGTTGTCGTTTTATGTATGAAATGATTAGGGTGTGTGAGCTGTTTTGTGATATATTGTGATGGAGATAAGATTGGAAAATGATACTTGCATGTTGTTATTGTTGTGTTCTTGTTGTTGTTGGTATATGGTAATTGGAGGAAGGCCTAGTTACAGGGAAGATGCTGCCCAAATTTACGTAAACGAGCTACTAGTTTAAGTTGCGGACTTAGCCTTTACCCAGCACTGATTTTGAATCTCCTTATGCTTTGGTAGAGTGAGTTGAGTTGTTTGAAGAATTTATTGGAAGGTATTAAGGACTCAGCGGAGTTAAGGTATGTTAAGGCTATCCATCCTTTCCTTTTTGCATGATCTGTACGATACAAACGAAACGAGCAAATGCACAACTTTCATAAATGACTCTATTCATAGAAGTATTAGAGATGCCTACAATCTTGATTCCCCATGTGAATTATTATTATATCTTTTGTTCATGGGTCTCAGAAAAATACGTAGTAGATAAAGTTTATTCGAAAGGTATATTGATCTTATTAACGTATTTCTTATGCATTTCATTCATTTATACATGTACATTGACTCATGACCAGATAGCATTATATACACATATATTAAATATATATGGGATATGGGAAAAGTTTACGGCATTATATACGCACCACCACTTGATCAGCTGGTATACATTGATGATTTTGCCCATAGTGGCAGAGATGATATGATGGGATGTCCTCAGATGCTTGATGATGTTATGTACGCATATACTTATGCATGGTATGGAATTTATATGCACATGCATGACATTATAAATTTTTTCATGATTCACAGAGTTATTCAGACTTACAGGTTGAGTTCTTTACTCCATGCTTCTTTCATGCCTTA
Source organism: Nicotiana tabacum (assembly GCF_000715075.1). Classification (NCBI taxonomy): domain Eukaryota; kingdom Viridiplantae; phylum Streptophyta; class Magnoliopsida; order Solanales; family Solanaceae; genus Nicotiana; species Nicotiana tabacum. The sequence goes on along the minus strand of NC_134088.1, from coordinate 112,651,781 downwards.
CATACTCGGTACTTTATTTGTACTGACGTCCCTTTTGCCTGGGGATGCTGCGTTTCATGCCCGCAGGTCCCGATAGACAGGTTGAGAGTTCTCCAAGTAGGCTATCAGCTCAACGAAAGATGTTGGTGCGCTCCATTTGCTCCGGAGTTGCTTATTTGGTCAGTATCATTTGGACGTGTATTGTTTAGTATGGCGGGGCCCTGTCGCGACCTTTATAGTATTTATCTACTCTTAGAGGCTTGTAGACATATGCCATGTACGTAAAAGATTGTATGAACTTGTCGGCCTATGTTTAGTGTATGAGTAATCATTTTGGTCTTATAAGCCCAAGTTGGTATTACATGTTTTATTCTAGTTATCCTACGACAACCTTTTCGTCTCATTTACCTATGATAGCATGATACAAAAAGATATGTTATGTTCGTATTCGGTTGAGTAAGGTATCGGGTGCCCATCGTGGCCCATCGGTTTGGGTCGTGACAACAACATATCGCTGCAGGATAGAGAAATCTCGGGACCACGAGGTTCTTCTTATCCAAAGTTATCAGAGTATAATTTCAACGTCAGCGTGGTGGAGTTAGTGTCGGTCATGAGAGATATCAAAGAGGCACGATTCCCGAGACCTATGAGGTTTGATCCCTGCCAGAGGGACCCAAATCTATGGTGTGAATATCACGGCACTAATGGCCAACGGACTAGAGACTGCCGGTACCTTCGGGAAGAAGTGGCAACGCTGTTGAAGAATGGTCACCTCAGAGAACTATTGAGTGACCGAGCCAAAAATAATTATGGTCGGGACAGGGGCGACCCGCAAACCTCGAATGTAGGAGAAGAACCTCCACGTCAAACGATCAACATGATCTTCGGAGGGGACGAGATTAATGGGGTCACTTTCTCGGCCGCAAAGAAGAATAAAGTATCGACAACCTATAGTAAGGGATTCCGGGAGGATGATATCACGTTCACGGATGAAGACGCGGATGGATTACTACTACCGCACAATGACGCACTGGTAATTTTATTAAATATGTTAAATTTTAAAATAAAACATATTTTAGTGGATCCAAGAAGTTTCGCCAATATCATACAATGGAGAGTTCTGGATCAAGCTAAACTCATCGGGAACATCGTCCCGGTAACAAAGCTCCTTGTCGGACTCAACCTCGCAAACGTGACAACCCGAGGGGAAATTTTACTGCTTACGGATGCCGAGGGCGTAACAAAGATAGCTCTCTTCGAAGTAGTAGATGGTGACATGGGATATAATATCATCCTGGGAAGGCCATGGCTGCACGAGATGAAAGTTGTTCCTTCAACGTACCACCAATTGCTGAAATTCCCGACACCCGAGGGGATCAAACGGATAAGAGGTGATTAACCGGCAGCAAGAGAGATGAATGCGATCTCAGTCTCTCATAGCAAGGGAAATGAACATGCGGCATAGTAGTTATCGAAATCGGCTGCCGACCTCGAACCAGAGGAAGTTTACCTGGGGGTAGGAAAGTCGAAGCAATATCAGAAAGGAAACTAGAGCAGGTTGCATTGTTTGAAAAATTCACGGCAGAAGAACTAGAGCAGGTTGCATTATTTGAAAAATTCTTAGAAAGGATATTCCATTTGGGAACAGGACTATACCCAGAACTCAGGTCAGATTTTATTGAATTCCTTAAAATTAATGCTGATTGTTTTGCATGGTCCCACGAGGATATGACAGGAATCCCAACAGAAATAGCCGTACACAAGTTAAGCTTGGACCCAAGCATACCTCCGGTAAGGCAAAATAAGTGCCCTATTGCCGAAGTAAGGAATAAATTCGTCAGAGAAGAGGTAACTTGTCTACTTAAATTGGTTCAATCCGAGAGGTAAGATATCCGGACTGGCTAGCTAATGTGGTAGTAATTCCTAAAAAGAACAATAAATTCTGCATGTGCATAGATTATAAAGATCTTAACAAGGCATGCCCTAAGGACTCGTTCCCATTGCCAAATACCGATCAAATGATCGATGCTACGACCGGGCACGAGTTAATGAGTTTTCTCGATACCTATTCTGGGTACAATCAGATAAAGATGAACCCGGAAGACCGAGAAAAGACCTCATTTATAACCATTTTTTTGTACATATTGTTACAACGTAATGCCCTTCGGATTAAAAAATGCCGAAGCCATGTACCAACGGCTCGTAAATAAGATGTTCGAAAAACAAATAAGAAGAACTATGGAAGTATATATAGACGATATGCTCGTTAAGTCTCTGCATGCATGTAATCACCTGAAACATCTGAAAGAAACGTTTGACACACTGAGGGAGCACAATATGAAGCTTAACCCCGAGAAGTGTGCGTTCGGGGTCAGATCAGGTAAATTCTTAGGATTCCTTGTCTCACAAAGAGGAATTGAGGTGAATCCCGACAAAATCAAGGCCATAGAGGACATCCCGGATCAACTATTCAGCGTAAAGGAAGTACAAAGACTCACAAGTATATTAACGGCTTTGAGCAGGTTCATTTCCCGATCAGCGGAGAAGTGTCATCGCTTCTTCGCGCTGCTCAAAAAGAAAAACAACTTTGAGTGGACGCCAGAGCGTCGACAAGCCTTGAAGGAATTGAAGAAATACTTGTCAAACCCTCTGTTACTCTCGAAACCTAAAGAAGGAGAATCATTGCTGGTCTACCTGGTGATCTTAGAAGTTGCGGTAGGCGCAGTTTTAGTCCGGGAGGAAAAAGGTACACAATTCCCCACATATTACGTTAGCAAAATTTTAACGGGAGCAGAAATACGCTACCCACATCTGGAAAAGCTGGCCTTAGCTCTCGTGGTAGCCGCTCGGAAGCTAAGGCCCTACTTCTAATGCCACCAGATAATGGTGGTGACTGCCTTTCCTTTGAGGAATATACTTTATAAACCCGAACTCTCTGGTAGATTGGCCAAATAGGTCGTTCAAATGAGCGAGTTCGACATAAAGTATAAACCGAGGACAACGATTAAATCACAAGTCCTGGCTGACTTCGTGGTCGATTTCAGCCCTAGACAATAGCCTCTGGCTGCCAAAGAGGCAACAATGGTGTCAGAGCAAGCACCGGGAGTCTGTACCTTATTCACGGATGGAGCTTCAAATGTAAAAGGGTCCGAACTCGGAATAGTCTTGATCATGCCTTCGGGGGAAACCTTAAGGCAAGCCATTAGAACGATCTCTCTCACTAACAATGAGGCAGAGTATGAAGCTTTGATTGCGGGGCTTGAATTAGTCCGGGGACTTGACTCCAAAGCCATCAAAGGAAAATGTGATTCACAGTTGGTGGTAAATCAGGTATATGGAATTTTTGACACCAAAGAAGAGCGTATGCAACAATACGTAGTAAGGGTTCAGGCTTTACTGACAAGATTCCGGGAGTGGTCAATAACCCATATCCCGAGGGAAAAAATGCGGAAGCAGATGCATTAGCAAATTTGGGCTCATCAACAGAAATCCAAGGACCGGAATCAGGTACGGTTGTACAACTGATGAACTCAGCCTTGGACACAGATGGTTATTACGAGGTAAATTCGACTAGTCTGGTTTGGGACTGAAGAAACGAGATAATTAATTACCTTGAGCATGGAAAGTTGCCCGAAGACTCCAAAACATCGAGAGCGTTGCGCGCCAAAGCCATACGCTATAGCTTTAAGAAAGGCCAATTCTACAGAACATATTTTCAAGGCCCGTTAGTCCGGTGCTTAGGTGCATTAGAAGCTAATTATGTCATGAGATAAGTCCATGAAGGGATATGCGGCAACCACTCGGGCGCAGATACTCTGGTACTGAAGTTAGTCCGAGCAGGATATTACTGGCCCCGTATGGAACAAGATGACAAACACTTTGTACAAAAATATGATAAGTTCCAACACCACGCACCACTAGTACATCGATCGGCGGAACCCCTGCATTCAGTTCTATCCCCATGGCCGTTCATGAAATAAGGGAATAGACATCGTTGCACCGTTACCACCGGCTCCTGGTAAGGTAAGGTTTCTTTTGATTTTGACTGACTATTTTTCAAAATTGGTAGAAAATGCTAAGTGGTCAACTTCCTGTGGGAAAACATAATTTGTAGGTTCGGAATACCGAAAGAGATTGCATGTGACAATGGGCCACAATTTATCGGTACAAAAGTCACAAAATTCCTGGAAGATTTGAAGATAAAAAAGATTACCTCTTCACCTTACCATCCGAGCGCAAACGGCCAACCAGAGTCAACAAATAAAACAATTATGCAAAACCTGAAGAAAAGGTTAGAAGCAGCAAAAGGCCATTGGGCAGAAGAATTACCTGGAGCGTTATGGGCCTACCAGACAACGGCCAAGTCAAGCACATGGGAAACCCATTTTTCCCTGGTGTACGACGCAGCATCTTTGATACCAGTAGAAGTAGGGGAACCAACCTTAAGGTATTTACAAGAAGACGAAGAGTCAAACAATGAGGCAATGCTAATCAACTTAGAAATGCTTGAGGAACGCAGAGACCTGGCACATGTAAGAATGGCAGCTCAAAAGCAGAGGATGGAGCGATATTATAATCAAAGAACCAACCTTAGTTACTTCAAAGTAGGAGACTTGGTCTTGAGGAAGGTGACTCAAAACACCCGAGAACTCAACGCCGGCAAGTTAACCTCTACATGGGAAAGCCCTTATCGGGTTTCAGCTATCACCGGTAAAGGGTCATACGAGTTGGAAAACCACAACAGAGACAAGTTGCCCAGCAAATGGAACGTGGCTCAGCTAAAAAAAAATTACTGACAAACAACAGTCAAACAACAGTCAGACGGAAACGGCAACAAGCATACAACAACAACAACAGTAATAATACCTTTGATGACAAGGCAAAACAAATAAGTCTCCACTCGAGAATGATAATGTAATCTTTGCTTCGGTAGCAAATTTCCACCGGGAAGTTAAGTTTGCTACTGAACAAGGGTTACACGATTGTTCACAAGCATAAACCACTGGGGATTGTCAGGTATTCTTTCGCTCGACAGCATGAATTCCTAAGGGAAAGCAAAATATGTTACCGAGCTAAGGATTACATAGAAATTCAACGGTGGAACCTTCGAAGATACATGACTTCCAGTATTCTAACTCGCATTCTTCGCATTAGAACACTTGGGGGATAATGATAAGGCAACTCTGAATGCCACGTCAACCGGGAACGAAAATCCGGCGAGGCAACACTGAATGCCACGTCAACCGGAATTGAAAATACGGCAAGGCAACACTGAATGCCACATCAACGGGAACAAAAATCCGGTAAGGCAGCACTGTATGCCACACATCATCGGGATCGGAGACTGCACAGCCAGCCCCGAAGAAACATGATAGCCACAAGTCATGGTAGCTTTTTTTCTACGTAGTAAAATGCCTATGTAAACTATGAAAACGGAAGGAATGAAATGAAATCCTTTTTCTTTTATCTTGTTTCTTGTCTACACGATGAATTAATTTTGTCATTTGAAAGTTAAACAAGTACTTCAAATGTTAGTGCCATAATGAACAGGAGACGTCCTCTTCAAGAGCACCGTAAACATAAGAGAGCCCTCTCTTATTAAAACCCTTATGTTAAAGGGTTTGTTCCTGAAGAATATATGCTCGAAACTGAAAATGCTATCGGGAAAAAATACACCCGAAGCTACATATGAAAAAGATGCAGAAACCAAACTTGCGCAAATACTTATTGAAACCCTCATGTAAAAGGGATAATTCTCGATAACAAAAATGCATCGAAGAAAATGCACCCGAGGCCACATGCAGAAAAACAGGAAAATATGCACAGACATTCAAGCAAAAGAAAGACTCAATCAAACATTTGAGCAAAAATATGTACTCATTTACAAGAATGTGCCAAAAGAAATACAAAACAGGGAAAGAAAAAGCTAAGCTATAACATCACTAGAATCGGGAGGAAGAGAAGCATCCATATCCCCGGGAGCAGTAGGTGGTGCCACTGATGGCTCAACATCTTCTCCAACTGGGTCTTCGGTATCATCTCCTTCTGATTCCTCTTCAGTATCAGAAATATCGAAACCATAATCAGAAGAACCGAGAGCATCAGACCGCGCCGGGAGTCCATTCTTTGCAGCCAACTCAAGCTTGCGTGTCTTAGCAATTTTGGCATCAATATCAATAATACCAGCTTTGGCTGCTTCCAAGGTTATTCTCCTCATGCTGTACATAGCGTAAGTTTTTTCAACAATGAGGGAAGCCTCTCGGCATCTGAGTTCTTCATTGAGCTGAGTGATATCGATAGAAAGATTATCCTAGGCGGACCTAGCAGATCGAAGACTGACATCGAGATCATGGACAGTTGAACTATAGAACCTGTTATGCTTGGTAGTTTTCTTATACTTCTCCTCCAACCGGGCATGACTCGCCCCTGCGACAACAAGTTCTTAGGCCTTAGAATTCAAGGTTGTTTCTAAATTAGTTATCCTTTCAGCATCAACAACCTCACGATCATTGGCAGCAAGAATGGCATTTTGGATATCAGCCCATTTAGCCTTGACTTCATCAAAGCCGGCCCTCAACGACACGACTTCCTGGCCAAGGGTTACCACTTCTTGCTCAATTTGCTGCAAACAGGTTTCCAAAAGATCGGCCTCAGTGGCCCTGGTTTCCAGTTCCGAGAGGCAAAGAATAGTCTGGTCCCGTTGCGCCAAAAGCTGATCCCGTTCAGAAGAGAGTTCTTCCTTCTCGTGGATTAACCTTTGTAGGCCCTCAGAAGCAAGAAAATTGGCCTGCAAGATAAACGAGGTAAAGCTTAAAATGCACTCATTCAGAATCTGAACAAAATAGCGGAGAAAGAAAGAAGCAAACCGCTACAGCATTGTGCATGGCATTGTTCAACAAACACTCTACCGAGAGTGACTGAATCTTTTCCCAATCCTTCTCTGAAGCCAAGGGCTTCAGATAATTTGCAAGCTTCACCAGCCGAGAAAGAAGGTTATATCTTGTAGAGACCTAGAGGGTAACATTCCTCCTCCTCTGAGGATCTTCAGAAGGGGCAGTATAATTTTGCCCCAAATTCCCATGAACAGAAGATTGAGGAAGAGGAATGCCTTCGACACGGTCAGGTGCGGCCGATGGAGGTGATATTGTTGGTGGAAGCGTGGATGAAGATGGAAATGATGTAGCAGCAACTGGTGGTGAAGAAGGAAGTGATAAAGCTGGTAAGGGAAAAGAACGGGAAACATCTGTATCGAAGGTAACACTGGTCGTTGGGTGCTCACCAACCAAGGACGGCAAGGACCCAGTACTCTACCTCGCAGTACCGGGCACAATGATTGGGGACCGAGAATGGGAGTTGGCATTTTCCACCAAATCAAACTCTCCCCAAAGTGCTGAGACATCATCCTCGGCGGGTGTGACCGCATCAACAGGTTGAGCATCCTGTTGAGAGGATAAGGATCGTTGTCTTCTATGAAGAGAAGCTCCCTCATCACTAGCTTCTTCATCATCAATCACTACGGTGTCTATGACAGGCCCGAAGGGAGGACCGGCCAACATCGCCATGTGGGATGAATCAGGGGTATCAACCTTTGCCCTCTTATTCTTCTCCCTGGATGCAAAGGAACGCCTTCTTTTTGGTTGATTGTTCTCTGGCCGGGGACTCCGTGAAGAAATATTTGTGCCCGAAGTAGACCCGGAGGCACCCATTCGAGCAAGCACCTCCTGGAGCAGCCTCGCCGCATCAACAGGGTTGGCCATAACATCCTCTTCGGGGATCTCGACTGAGCCCGAGGGTAGACCTAATTTGACAAACAAGTTAGGAGATTCAACCAAAATCCACATATGCAAAAACTAAAGCAAAGCAAATCATAGTTACCATGATTCTTGGCCTTCCACCCGTATTTGATGGACAGTTCTTTCCACAAGCGGATTTCGGGCGTGGTGATGCTCAAAATCTTTTGAACCCACCGGTCCAAGCCTTCTACCACCGGTGGGACCCATCAGGTCGCTATAACATACATGAGTTAAATAATTAATACAGGCGTGGAAAAGCATTTAGGAGGAAAGTATTGAAAGAAACTTACGAGAGCGGTTCCAAGCAACCGAAAAAGATGAAGCCGTTGTTGGAATAATGTTACCAGAGGCAACTGCAACGAACCGCTCCATCCACCCTCGGTCGTTGTCATCATCCATGCTGGATATCAAAGTATGGTGACCACGCTTGCAGAGATTTATCATTCCCCCCGCGGAAGACTTTGGGGGAGTATAAATTCATCATATAAGCCAATGATAGCTCTTCTTTGATTTCCAGACACAAGCGCCGAAGGCAGGTAACCGTCTTCCACACGGAAGGACTTACTTGTGCCAAACATACCTGATAACGGAGACAAAATTCTGCTATCACAGCATCAAGTTCTCCGTCCAAAGAAAATGCACCCAAAGTAAAAGGATACGTATAAAAATATGTGAAACCCTCTGTGGGAAGAGTCACTCGCTTCGATAGATCGGGAGCGATAATGTCTAAATCTTGGCAGCAGCAGTCTTCCTTCACAGTAGGGATACTAGAAGGACAAATGGAAGATGGGTACCTGCTAACCGCCCATGTACGGGGGTTATCAGTAGAAAATTTCTCCTCCAAATCCTTTAAAGTACTAAGCCTTCTAGGGATTATGGAACTTACTGTTAGAGGAACGGAATCCTCGTTCTTAATCTTGCTCTTCGAAGGACCAACACGTTTAGATGAAGAAGCCATTGGAGAAGAGAAAGAAAAAGTTCTGTGTTTGGAAGAAATTAGAGAAGAGATGTAGAACAGGGATGCAAGTTGGAAGTTCAAGTAACTGGTGAAACCTAAAGAAAAAGGGAGTCGATACATATAGGTGAAAATTTTGGGCGGCTAAAATACTTGGCCTCAATTACCTCGATAACCGACAAAAGGCGTGCTAAATCATAGGAGGACGCGTATTCAAGGCATTAAATGCGGAGAGACCGGCGTCTAATCAACCGTCAGTAACCTTGAAAAGAGATTATAGTAATTCCCGCCAAAAGAAGATTTTCACCAACTTTTCGGTAACATAAAGTTATGTCACTGGAAAGTAGGGGACTATCTGTATTGGGTAAAATATGTCACGGTACGTGGCCATTGAAGAAGGGGACACATGGAATCGAAGCCGGGAGGACAAAAAACTGGGCACATATAACTCGTGTGTCACCGAGAAAGGCAAGTCCATAAAAGCATTGAGCATGCTGCGCCCGGTAGCATTCAATGAAGAATATTCTATAGCATTAAAGAATAATGGCCCATTACAGGAATTTGAGCATTTATGTTACCATTAGGTTTCTATTATCGCACTTTAATAATTGACATTAGTGGTGGGTCCGACCATTACGCTTATTGAGCTATAAATAATAGGCTCAACTATCATTGTAAGACACGATTTTCTGGGCATAAAAGAACATATTCTAATACATCATCTCAATACTATTTCTCTCTAGCTTATTGTTCTTATCGTGCCCGAAAATTCTGTTCCTGGGCTCTCCAAATCTATCGTTTTATCTGCATTTGAACTAAGTATCTTGTACGAAAATTGATTAATTCATTATCTTTTGGGATCAAATTAATTAATCTGTCTAAAAATCACAAACAAATTCAACTGTATCATTTTCCGGGTAAACATGCGTAACATTCAAACCTCGTTTAAACCATTTGAGTCGCCAAAAATTTAGACTACTTCGTTGGCGAGCCGAGAACATTAGTACCTTTTATTATTTGAAATGACTTATAAACATATTATTTTAAAATAAAATTTAGTACTTCCTCCATTTCGATTTATCCAATTTTTTTAGTTTGTTTAAAATGATGACACCTTATTCACTTTGAAAATTATTTAATTTAAATTTCTCATTTTACCTAATAATAAGTTTCTATAACCACATTATTGTTAAAGTATATTCAATAACACAAGTTTCAAAAGTTTTTTAACTATACGAATATTATGACACGTTTAAAATCACAATTTTTTTTTTAATTTTTTAAACTTCGTGCATAATCAAAGGATTAGTAGTAGTACATAAAAGAGAGAATACTAACTTGATAGGTTTTTTCACCTATCTAACACCCTGTTTGGCAAAAATCAGCTTATTTTGAAAAGTATTTTTTTCTCAAAAGTATTTTTGGTGAAAGTCAGTTTGTGTTTGACTAATTAATTTAAAAATAACTTTTGAACAACAATTGGTGGTTGACCAAGCTTTTAAAAACTGTTTCTAAGTATATTTTTCTCAAAAGTGTTTTGCAAAAAAGTGTTAGTGGAGAGAAATTACTTTTTTCTGTTTCTCCAAAACTGCTTACGCTTCTCCTCAAAGTCACTTTTTTTCTTCCAAAGATTTGGCCAAATACTTTAATTTTGGAGGAAAAAAACACATTTAAAAAAATACTTTTAGGATTGGAGAAATTTTCAAACAAGCTATAAGTGTTGAATGGGACAGTGTTATTCAATTTGTGTGTTGATGAAAGATAATAAATATCTGTAAAATAAAAAGAAAAAGAGAAAAAGAGGGAGTACTAACTTTTTATGCATATTTGCGATTTGAGATTGTGGAAATATGGATAGATTACAGGTACATTCTAATAGAGGGAAAGTACACTAGTCCTTTGAGAGTCCAAATAAATTTCAAATATTGTATAGAAATATTATACTGTTGTAACAGCAACCATTTTTACTACTCCTAAAACGCAAATACTGCTTACTCCAACATGTCATTTGACGTAGACACTGAAGACCTCAAAACTCTCGCCGCCGAGCAGCGCCGTGAACTCATGGTGGCGCGTGACATCGACTCCGACTTGGACTTCGCCTTTCAACTCCAACTCCAAGAAGCTATTAGCGCCTCCCTCTCTCTTCAACCCTCAACCTCCACCTCCACACCAACCCCCACTCCACTCCCCTCCAACCCCAACCCAAATCCCTCTTTCGCAGAAGTACAGTCATCAGAACTCCTTGATCTCGAGCGAGAAATCGACGATCGCAAGCTCAGTGAATTGGAATTTCGGAAAATTCGCGACGATCTTCACCAGCGAATTCACGATCACCGTGTCGCTCAAGAGATACTTCGTATGCCGGAGGATGAGTGGGAAAATGATGGCGATAATTTCGAGCGTCCTTTCGGGGAAGGCACGTCGGAAAATGTGGATAAGGAGGTTTTTAGGGTTTATTTCAAGGGTTTGGTGGAGAATTATTCACCGAAGGTGGTTTTTGGTGGGATTGGAGTTGCCATTTGCGATTCGAGAGATGAATTGTTGTTCGAAATGAGGAAGCCTTTTTATGGAAGTGCGATGAATCGCCAGTGCATTGAGTTTAAAGCCCTTATTGAGGGTTTGAATGCTGCCATCGCTTTGGATTTGAAAAGGGTCGTTTTCTATTGTGATTACTTTCCCATTTTCCAATTTGTAAGTCCCGCACGCATGTTTCAGTTTATCAGTTAATTTTGCTTTGGTGTTTTAATATTGGCATTGAAATGTGATTTTCACTTAAGGAATTCAAAATATGAAGTAAACACATGAAGAAGAAGTCAAGGGAATTCAACATATATTATAAATTTTTGATAGATAATTCAACATATATTACATATACATTTAAAAACACAGAATTTTGGCCTATATACAGAATGTAATTTTCCCATGAAGGGGTAGGGTAACTCCGCTTGGTTTGTCCATAGGCTAGTTATACAAGGGATATAATGCAAGGATTGTTATAAGAATAATAATACCTGTACAGTATTGCTAATACTGCTATTAGTTATCTCATCACCTAACATTTTATCAGTTAATATTCATGGTGTTTCAATATTGGCATTGCAATGTGAGGTTTTGTGGTCCATAGGCTAGTTATACATAGATTAGATATCCCAGCACCTAACCTTTTTTTGCCAATGCCAAGATTTGAACCCTGGTCTCTTGAGATTCATTTATAATCATTGACCATTAAGTCACACCCTTGCATTGGCGGAACCAGAAATTCTTATAAGGGGATTGATACAAAATGTATAAATGCCACATCTAGTATTTTTGAACCACTTGCCGCTACACTAAAGGCCATTTTGTTTTACTTCATGAGGATTCAAAATATATATATATATATATATATACACAAAAAAAATTATGTTTCCCATGCTGCAGTGTAATATTTGGGTGAAGGGGATTCAAATCCCCACTTCCTTACATGTTGCTCTGCCATAGCACCCTTGGGTGCCCTTCCATTCCATTTTGTAGACAGTATTTGACTGGACAATAGAAGAAAGATTAAGACAATGGTTAAAAGATTAGTTAATTGAGAAAAAATACATCAAATTCAACATGTGAATAGTAACGAGTTTGAATTCTTGGAAGTTGTGAAAGTTGTATGCAAGTGGAATGATGTCAAATGATTCGTGACATCCCAAAAATGAATTAGTGTCATATAAATTGGGACGAAGGGAGTATTAAGCTTCACACCGTAAAGTCTAAGCAACTAGGATCAGTAAAGAGTTTTTGGGCTTTCAGGAAATCTATTTTTGACTTCTGGGACTCCAGAAGATTAGTGACTAGAGCTCATTCCTAGCTATCTAGGCACATTGTTCTTCTATTAACAAAACATATCAGGTTACATGGTTATCAAAAAATACATATCAGGATACATGTAAAATATAATGTTGGTCCAGGTTCATGAAGTAAATCAATACAAGGACATTTCTATGTGCTGGATTAAAGAGCTAAAGATTTTCCTGACATAAAAATAGTACGGGATTGCTGCATTGTCTGCCTGGTATTGTGAGAAGAATGATCTCACATGTGTAAGCCTACATAGATATCCGAGGAGCTGTTTACTTGGATGTTATCTCAATTTTACGATTTACACAAGTTAAGGTTTCCTTCTGCAGTCTTTTCTTTTAAGCTGCCCTACCTTGACAAAAGAATAATTTATGTTTCCGAAAAGTTATGGCTCAAACTGGTTAGTTGCCTTTGTTAATTGAATTTATTTTTGTCTATCAACAGTAAAGGGAAAAAGGGATTCTACACTTGGTAGGGTAAGTTTTAGCATAAAATACACTCAAGCTTTCTACAGTGCTTAATTTGCTGAAATCATGTGTTTTGGGAACTGTAGGTTACAGGCCGATGGTCAGCCAAACAGCGGAAGGTTGCTGCTTTACTAAATCAAGTGGTTCTGCTTCGACAAAAGTTTTTGTTTTGCCAGCCTTCGTTTGTGTCTCGAAATGAAATTATGTTTGCATTTAAATTTGCAAGAGAGGCGATGGTTTCCCAAATTAAGAAAGTAGCTGAGTCAGCTGCTTCTGGGAATGTGTACGAAACTTGTGTTATTTGTTTGGAAGAGACAGATATTGGCAAGATTTTCTCAGTTGATGGTTGTAGGCACCGGTATTGTGTCTCCTGTATGAAACAACATGTTGAAGTGAAGCTGCTTCATGGTATGCTGCCTAAGTGTCCTCATGCGGACTGCAATTCTGATCTAAAACTATCCAGCTGCAGTAAATTTTTGACACCCAAGTTAATTGATATGATGAAGCAACGCATTAAGGAAGCTTCTATCCCTGTGACTGAAAAAGTTTATTGCCCTTACCCAAAGTGCTCAGCATTAATGTCAAAATCTGATGTTTTAGAATATTCTAAGGGGGACTTTGTAGTAGCTGAAAGATGTGGAATCAGGAAATGTACAACATGCAATGGCCTGTTTTGCATCGATTGCAAAGTTCCTTGGCACTCGGGTATCACGTGCTTTGAGTATAGAAGGAGAAATCCTAATCCGCCAGAAGATGTTAAGTTGAAAAATCTGGCAGCAGTGAATTTGTGGCGCCAATGTATAAAGTGCAACCACATGATTGAACTTGCTGCAGGGTGCTATCACATGACTTGCAGGTAAAGACATGGGTGTTCAATTTCCATTTGTTTGACCCAAACATGAAATAAGTAAACTCTCAAATTGTGGGATCACGTTAGTCAAATGACATCCCTTTTTCTATGTCCTGTCAATATGTTTCATGCTATCTAAATTATTCTTCAGTTTGATGTGATTTTAGGATATGAACCCACTGCTAAACCAGCTTAACCCAAATATAACCATTTGCTATTTATGATCTCCATGATAGTTAGACTGGATCAAGTAAACACTATTAAACTATATGCTCCACTCTATCTGCTGCCTTGCATCATCATCACCCCCCCCCCCCCCCCAACCAAAGAAAAAAAGATCAAGAATAACCCAACTTGTTGCATGTTGTTGGACATGCCTATTGAACCGAACGATATGGCATCTATTATAGTCTGTTCTACATATTCATGCGTTGAACCAAACCCTGCTGATCTTTTTTTGGTTACTTTTTGGCAGTTCTTTCTTTTTCACTTGTACCCTCTATTGCAGTATCCATTATTTCTTAACGTGACTTTGTCGCATGCGAGGCCTCAGCGATAAAATACTTTGTTCTACATACTTATGCCTGCTATTGATCTTTTAAAAGATATTCATGCTAGCTATTTTTGCATTCTGATTACTTGTTCCATTCCAGGGACTATTTCAGTGATATTAATAGATCTTTCAACTGTGGTGTCCTGCTCTGGCATTACACTGTTCCTTTCTATTTCATCCCATATTGGTGGAGCGGAGGGCTTAGGTTATCCAGCTGGTTCAATATCTGCTGGACATATTCTTAAGTATTTTAGTGATTGTACTTATCAATAAAGAAAGTATTTTAGGCACCCTAGACAAGAGTGAGTTGCTCTAGTGGTGAGCACCCTCCACTTCCAACCAAGAGGTTGTGAGTTCGAGTCACCCCAAGAGCAAGGTGGGGAGTTCTTGTTTAGGGAGTCGAGGGTCTATCGGAAACAGCCTCTCTACCCCAGGGTAGGGATAAGGTCTGCGTACAAACTACCTTCCCTAGACCCCACTAGTGGAATTATACTGGGTTGTTGTTGTTTGTATTTTAGGCACCCCGCACTTGAGGGTGTCGCCTAGTGGTCACTGAAGCCTGAAAGAACCTTAAGCTCTCAGGTCAAATCAAAGCGGTGGCAATAAAACACTAGGTAATTTCTTCTCATTTGTTGAAGCCTTGGTAGGAGTTCCCCGATACCTATGTTGGTGGGAGGTAGTAGGTACCTAGTGAAATTAGTCGAGGTGCGCAAAAATGGTTGTACACCACCATCATCAGAAAAAGGAAGTACTTTAGTGAATATATTTGTGCCAACATTTTATTGGAAGTTTATTTTCCAAGTTCAGTGTAGAGGTACATGTTTCCAACGTAATGAAAGTGCTACCTCTGCTCTTTGCGGATAATGGGAGAATGACATCTCTTGTGTAAGCCTGGGTTCTTATACATACGACTACTCTCCATATTAATGTCATGACATTGGGTGAACTCAGAATAAGTATATCGGCTCTTTTTTTTTCTTTAACAATTCTGGCTAATATGTCTTGGTCTTTTTTTCCACTTATGGTAGTGACCACTTTCCAACTAACACTTGTATGCTTGGGTTAGTACCTGCACTTTCTGCTTTAATTGATCATATTAGTACCCCACAGATAATAAACATCTTCTATTCCTGCTCTGCATTGGGAGCCGAGGTCGATTGATTAATGCATATGAATTTATTTTTACCATTAAAAAGTACTCCTATGAGATCAGAATATGTGCTACAGTGCTAGAAGGACAACCAAAAGTCTGAGGGATTAGAGGTAGTGACTCTATTATCTTTTTTATTTTTCTGTGTAATAGAGCCGGAAGACGGAAGATGAACTAGTGATCTTGTTGTCTTGAGATGTTTCGCTCTTCCTCACACGTGACTCTATTAACAACATTTTTGCCTGTTTGTACAGATGTGGGTATGAATTTTGTTATACATGCGGGGCACCATGGAAGGACAAGAAAGCAACTTGCTCCTGTAAACTTTGGGACGAGGATTACATTTTAGATTCTGATGAAGATGGTGATGAATTTGATGATGATGAATTTGATGATGATGATTATGAATCCGATTCTGATGATTACTATGGAATCTTATAGTGGCCTGCTTCCTGTTGCATCATTCTTTATGGTGGTACTTGACTATTCTGAATATACATACTGTACTTATCTATTCTGAATATTTGGTCAAGCTGGGGAATTTGCTATAAAAATTAGTACATTTTGTGGTGTATTGTCTTATAAATTGATTATGTGACGTGAGTTATGGTCGCTCCATCTCTTTTTTCTTAGCGCTTTTAGATTTCCTTTGGTGGTGTATGAGAAAATTGTGTATTTTCTAAAGGAAGCTCGTACTTTTTATGTTCGAACCCAATCATATCCTTTGATTATCTATATTTATATATCTATCTATATATCTATTATAAAAGCACAAATGTTGCACTCTAAATGTTGAACGATAAAAATATTCTTGACATATTGATAGACTCTTTTAACCATAAGAAATTAAATTAAGCTTCATTGCATCTGGGATAAAATAGTAACAATTGCTAATTGAATTCCTAATATTTATGGTCTTTGAAGGCAAGTATGATTCAATTTGCATGGAATTCTAATACCAATCAAGTGTCCTGCCTATTAGCGAAGACACACAAATTCCATGCCATTAAACCACTATATAAAGTGATATAAATTACATTCCTCTTGTAGTTTTACAAGATGCAAGTTGTAACGATCTCTCCCCCAATTTGTACGAGACCAAGAGGTAGTGTATGTAGTGTTATAACTAAACTTCATATTTGTTATGTCATGTTATCTAAAAATTTTTTTCCATTGATGCTGCTAATTATACCTACTCGTGAGATTGTACTGTGTTGTTGTTATTGTTGTTGATACTGCTAATCATAGTCCCTTGTCACTTTATTATTATTTTTATTTAAGTAATTTTTGTTACAGTATTTGGGAGTTGAAGAACTTCTTCAATTGTTCACGGCCAAAATAACTTTAATAAACACGTCGTATAGCAACGGAAAAATCAATTCTAAATAAATAAACTTCCAAAGTTACTATTCATATGTATAATTACATTACCAAATTTTGTCTTCATAGAGGCAGTAATTTTTAATAAATTCACGTAATAAAACTGTTTTGGCAGAGAGTACTAGAATAAAAAATTACTATAATCACAAAATGGAATGAAAGGTCAAAATAGTACATTGATCTCTTTATAATATAGTCTAAACTCTAAAGTAATAGACAGAAAGAAAAACTTAAAATTACTTCGGATGAAAAAATCAAGCTCTACAGGGCAACGATTTTGACGGGACTCTTTCTGTAGAGTCACTATTTTTCGTTCTCTTATTTATATTCAGGAGCAAATATTTGCCTTTCTTTATTTGTTATGTTCTTAGGAATGGAACACGATTCTTTCTTAAGAAGGTAATTTCCTCTTTTATTTGCATTACGAATAAGAATTCTAGGAATTGAAAATATTTGATTCCTTCGTTAAAAATATATTTTCCTTTTTATTTGAGTTAGAAATTTTAGGGATGCTTTTAAAACCTTTTTATTCAGTTTAGGTTTGGAATTTTAGGAATGTATTTTCTTACTTTAAACACAATTTAATTCCTTCTTGAAAAATGTTACTTTATTAAAAAAAATCTTCTGCGAGTTTGCCTTTAAATATCCAAGATTAATTTTTTTTTTTAAATTTTGTGCTACGTAAATTTAATATTACTTGATCATTGCATGTTTTTAAAGTAAATAAATATATTAAATAAGACATGACCATATTGCATATTTCTACACTATCAATAAATATAAATACTATCTAACTTGATTAAATTGATTATATATGCAAGTTTAGACGATGTTTGATTTTTTTCCCCATGTAATGACAATGATTTTTTGCATTTAAAAGATTTTATTATTTTTTCCATATTAATTGCTTTACAACAAGTCATATATACATCTTTTATAAAAGATAATGCTTGTATTAGGGCAGGTTGTCTACATCACACCCGTTGAGGTGCGGTCCTTCTCTGGACCTTGCGTGAATGCAGGATGCCTTGTGCGCTGAGCTACCCTTTAATTGATTAAATATTTACGTGCAACGCACGTACATAGAGACTAGTTATTATAAAAACATGAATACAATATCGGTTTACAAATATAACCTTATAATATTAAGCATAATAACTTATAGTAAAAGGATATAACCGAAATTCTAGACATTAGCCTTGTAATCCTATTAGTTTTAGGATATAATACTACACGTTAGGAATCCTTCATAATTACCTTTAGGAATCCTATTAGTATAATTACTTTCGGGCATAGACATCTAATACTACAAGTTAGCCGGTAGTGTTAGAATTCAATCTCATTATCTCGAAATTACCTCAATCGATACTTTAAACATGTCAAAAAAGGATGTGTCTAATTAAAGCAAAAAACTAAGTGAATATGTATTAATGATTCCATGAATGGTTAGGAAACCAATTTTTAGAAGAAAAAACATACGTTAATAAATAACTCAATACATTACCACTCTATAATATTGCATACCAAGAAAAAATAAAAGTATTAATGTTAAATGGACTGCATAAATAAAGTATTGAAATTGAGAAAAAATTCCTATGATACTATATTATTATATTATATTTGAACTGCTTTCCTACTCAAATAATATTTTTTTATTATTAATTTTAGCCCTAAAATATTTTTTAGAAAATAATTCTATGTTGGATAAAAGTGTAATAGTTTAGTTCAGCTTAAAAATAGAATCCTTAAACTAACGTACTTGGTTGATATTTTGTAAAATAAATTTTACATGGTCAAGGACTCCTTCCTACTTATTATCGATCAAGTAAGATAAAAAGAATTTCTCTTAGCGCTTTAACCACTCAATTTGATTCCAATGAAGATTCAAAATTCAATTGGAGAAGCTTTAGTTCGTCTAGCTTTAATGGAGGTCCACACTGATTTACAATATCAGTATTCTTCCAAATATAACTTGCAATGAAAATGGTACTTTCCTTCCATAACTTTGAATCCATTTGGGGAGAAACCAATATCCACTTTGACTCTTGGACATGTCAGTGCCCATCTAACCGTCTATGAAATCAAAAAAAGTATTAATAATTTGCAAATTGACTTCTAAAAACTCTTTTTTTAAAGTGAAGCGTAATGATAATACATGATTTTCTTTTATTTAGAAATTTTAAAGGCCGATAAAAATGATAATAATGACTTATATGGTTGTTGCATATTTTCAGCCAAGAAAAAATAGTGTTATCTTATATTTAAGAATTTTAAATCAACTAAGATTATACTAGCAACTTTTAGAAAAGTGAAAAATTTATGTTCATAATGGAAACGTTTTTTTAAATGAGCTTTAGTTTGAAGAGAAATATAAAACACAATTTATAAAAACGAAGAAACCCCACCACGCATGAAAGATATAGATAATTGAGAAAAACTAGGCAAAAGAATCGTATGTGAAAAGAAATGATTGATACATAGTTAATTTTAAGGCATAAAACATTTGATACATTGTAGCTTACACTATATCCTTAAGGTAAATTATGGTTAAAGACGTTAAATTTAATATTTGTTAGTTTTTTGTTTGATATTTTTTGTTTTTATAATTTCGATCATTTTAATCATATAGTTGTATCAGTTATACTTATATGTTCATTTATGAGTTTAGAATCGATAGTTTATTGAAGATCCTTTGCATTTTGACATTTTAGTATCCCAATTTCCAAAAGCAAAATCCCAACTATAACGTTGTCCTATGAAACATTATATCCCATTTTTTTTTGTTAGTGACTTTTACTTTGCTCCGAAAGGAATTAAAATAAAAAGACAGCAGGTGACATTTTTCAAAATACTATTGAAAAGATAATTTTTTGCAATATTGATTGATGCAGTAAGTTAGAGTATTCAAGAAGAGATTTTGCAATATTTATTCACATATTGGGTTGGATATGGTTTATGAAGATAAACTCACTCAAAGCCACACACCTACATTCTCACAGATATATTGATGAACTTTATAAGCAACAAAATATTTTCACAAGGATTCATATCCTAATTGCGAGTTGTTATATACATTAATAGTCACTAATTCTAAGGTTTTACATTCAGTTAAAACTGCGACTATGTATCTCTCTTGCCATTACCATGTTTGAATCTTGAGATGAAATCTATAATTTAATTGTGTTAATATTATCCTTTGACAAATTTATTGGTCTTGGAAATACGATTTTTTAATGATTTAAACGGGATACTACGTGCAAATGCACATATATAGAAAAAAATTAGATCACAAAGTAAAAAAAAAAAGATTAGTATAATATTAAGAAGGTTATACAAGTGCTTAAGGAAGCACAATCAAAGCTAAATCTTGAACAAGAATGAACTTTCAAGACTATATTATAAAAAGTCGACTATGGTATAACAGGATTATCCTTTGTAGATGCCTTCAGCGGAATCAAAATAATATTCTTATATCATGCATTACTTGCAAATGTAAGATCAAGATGCATGATATTGTTAGCAATAAGAACAAGTAGTGTACCAACAACAATTTTATTATGAGGTCATACAACTCACTTTAGATTTGATATACCTCTTCAAATAACTAAAATAATCATCACAAATATATCAAAGCAGAGCAATAGTACTAAATTTATAAGGAGAGCAAAAGTGATAATAAGGAATAAAGCGCTTTTGGCTAAGCGTCAAATGATCGAAACAATCGCCCAGAGTTTTAGAGATATATTGGATATTAATGAACCGGTTGGTGGAAAAATAATAGTTTGGGAGGTCATTTATGTCAAGTACTATCAGTAATTCCAAAATCGACGAAAGCAGAAACTGTAAAAACTAGCTTGCCAAAATTATATTTATGGCCTCAAATGAAAAGGATTCAAATGACAAGAAATATAAAAGTAAGAACAGATCCAACATTCAGTGATTTCTTGCTTCGTGTCGTAAACGAAGAAGAGCATCCAATAAAAGATAATTTGGTTCTTCCAGAACACTTGGCTATCAATCCAAATGGTAATAGTAGTGCATTTAATAAGAAAAATATTTACACCATTAGATTAAAATGTAATTTGTGCAAATTACATGATAGAAATTAAAAAGCTATATTAGCTAGCAGAAATGAGTATGTTGATCAACTAAATAAAATGTTGATTGCTAAGTTTTATGGTAAAAATAAAATATTTTTCAGTTTTGACTCAGCAAAAGATGATACCAACAATTACTACCAAGAAGAATGCTTAAATACTTTAATACCAAATGGCCTTCTACCGTACATGTTTGTTGTCAAGTTATTTATTTCTTACGTATGTTAGTGTCACTATATATATAATAGACTAAGTTAAAATTGATCTTCCCTTGCATATAAGTTGATTTTGAAGAAAAATATGCCAGTCATGCTACTGAAATCTTAGATCCGTCGAATAGCTTATGTAATAGTACACATATGGTATATAGACAATAACGTCATACATGCAGAACTTATGATACTGGTCAATGTGCTTCTAAGTATGTGTTTATCCCCGAATTCAACTTTCGTCTTCCGAAACTAAAGAATATTATTTTGAATTTATGCGAAAATAATTTTCAGTATATTTATGTTTTGTAATTATAATAAATAAAGTACAAGGACAAACATCCTAAATATTGGACTATATTTACAACAATATGTTTGCTTACACGAATAACTATATGTTGCACTTTCAAGAGCGATATCAATATCGACAATAAAAGTTCTAGTTATGGTAGAGCAACCAAAGCATTAGAAGGAAACACACACAAAAAAACATCGTCTACAAAGAAGTGTTCGGTAAAATACCATCACATTAGATACCTTTAAACTAAAATACATAATTATCTAATTAACATGACTAGTGTCACGACCCAAAACTAACCCCTGTCGTGATGGCACCTATCGTGGAACTAAGCAAGCCTACTCATTTTCAAAACAACCGATATTCCATTTTAAAGATAATTTCAAGGTTATTTGACATAAAACCTCCATTAAAAGAGTTCAAATCAGAGGAAAAAAAATAGAAGTGCGGAAAAGAAAAGTCCGATATCGGGGTGTCACTAGTCATGAGCATCTGCTACGATCTGTCTAACAATATCAAGGCTAACTCAGCCTCGAAAATAGCTAAATACAACTAGAGGAAGATAAGATGGAGAAGAGCAGGGGTTGTGATCGCCAAACAGCTACCTTGCTATCTCCAAGAAAATCTGCAACTAGAACACTCAATAACCTCTACCATGTCTAACTATACCTGAATCTGCACACAAGGTGCAGGGAGTAACGTGAGTACGCCAACTCAGTAAGTAACAACAATAAATAAAGACTGAGCAGTAGTGACGAGCAATAAAACATATAATGTTCATATCAGAAAATCTCAGTAAAATACCACATGCTTTTAAAATCAGGATTTGAATCAACCATCTCGTTTAAACCCAGTTCCAGTAAAAATCATTTAAAGATATTTTTCCAACAGTTTTTCAAACGAAGGCTTAATGCAAAAGTGAGCAAAAATGATGAAATTATAAACAGCCCCTCGGGCAAAATATCACTCATATACAGCCCCTCGGGCAAACCTTACAGTCACTCATGCCACACGGGCATACCTCACAATCACTCTTCCCACTCCGGGGTTTCATACCCTCGGGACCAGATTTACAATCGTTACTTACCTCAAACCGGTCAAATCTCTAACCCGCAATGATCTTGCCTCTGGACTCGGCCTCCAAATGCTCCGAATCTATTCACAATCAGTACAATATCATCAATACGTGATAATGGAATGAATTCCACAAGAAAAACTATAAAATTAGATCAAAACCCGAAATTGGCTCAAACACGCCCCCCGGGCCCACGTCTCGAAATCCGACAAAATTTACAAAACTAGAAAGCTCATTCACTCACGAGTCTAACCATACCAAATTTATCAAAATCCGACATCGTTTGGTCTTTCAAATCCTTAAATTACTCTCCAAAAATTCCAAGCCCTAACCCCTCATTTCCACAAATTACCATGATTAAAACAACGGGAAATTACCATATATACAATTATTAGGGCTCAAGTAACTTACCTCAACGAAATCCCCTTGATTCCCTCTTCAAACCTCTCCCAAAAGCTCCAAAAATCGAGTTGAAATTGTGAAGAATGACCAAAATTCGCGAAGGGTTCTATTTATGGTTTCTGCCCAGGTTTTTCGCACCTGCGGCCATTTTCTCGCACCCGCACGACCGCACATGCACAACTCACTTAATCACCCAGATTCCGCACTTGCAGACCCCTTCCTCGCACCTG
Source organism: Nicotiana tabacum (assembly GCF_000715075.1). NCBI lineage: Eukaryota > Viridiplantae > Streptophyta > Magnoliopsida > Solanales > Solanaceae > Nicotiana > Nicotiana tabacum. Next base: position 112,628,509 of record NC_134088.1, on the reverse strand, counting down.
CGGACTCGCATCTGCGGTCCCAGGTGCGCATCTGCGAAACCAGTCCAAACTTCACATCTACGCATCTGCGCTCAAAGCCTCGCAGATGCGGCCAATTCTTCGCACCTGTGTTCCCAGACTCGGCCCACCGTCTCCCGCACCTGCGCACTCCCCACGCACACCAGCGGCCTCGCACCTGTGACCCTTTCTTCCGCAGGTGCGGAAATAGCAGAAGCAGCAGCTCCAGCTGCAATTTCCAACTTCAACAAATCCGTTAACCACCCGGAATCACCCCGAGGCCCTCGGAACCTCAACCAAAAATACCAAAAAGTCATATATCAACATACCAACTTAGTCGAACCTTCGAATCACTCAAAATAACATCAAATCATCAAACCACGTCCGAATGACCTCAAATTTTCCAAATTCGGCAACCGATGCCAAAACCAACCAAATTTGGCAACCGATACCAAAACTAACCAAACCACGTCCGAATGACCTCAAATTTTGTACGTTCGTCACAAATGACACTACGAACCTACTCCAACTTCCGAACTTCCATTCCGACCCCGATATCAAATTTTCCACTGCCGACTGAAATAGTCAAATTTCCAATTTTGCCAATTTAAGCCTAATTCTACCACGGACCTCCAAATCACATTCCGGATGCACTCCTAAGTCCAAAATCATCTAACAAAGCTAACGGAACCATCAGAATTCAAATCTGAGATCGTTTACATATAAGTCAACATCCGGTTGACTTTTCTAACTTAAGTTTCTACTTAAGAGACTAAGTGTCTCAATTCACTCTGAGTTTCTTCCGGACCTGAACCAACTAACCTGATATAATATAATATAGCTGAATAACACAAATAGAAGTAGAAATGGGGGAAAACGGGGCTATAACTCTCGAAACGACCAGCTGGGTCGTTACATCCTCTCTCTCTTAAACATCCGTTCGTCCTCGAACGGGTCTAGAAACATACCTGCAGTCTCGAATAGGCGTGGATATCTGCTCCGAATCTCCCGCTCGGTCTCCTAGGTGGCCTCCCCCACATGCTGACCTCTCCATTACACCTTCACTGAAGCTATATCCTTTGACCTCAACCTTTGAACCTGCCGATCCAAAATAGCCACCAGCTCCACATCATAAGTCATATCACCCTCCAACTGAACCGTACTGAAATACAAAACATGGGACGGATCTCCAATATACTTCCGGAACATGGAAACATGAAACACTGGATGCACACTCGACAAGCTGGTTGGCAAGGCAAGCTTATAGGCCACATCCCCTATTCTCTGAAGCACCTCAAAAGGCCCAATGAACCGGGGGCTCAACTTGCCCCTCTTCCCAAACCTCATAACACCCTTCATGGGTGATACCTTCAGCAAAACCCTCTCCCCAACCATAAAAGACACATCACGGACCTTCCTATCCGCGTAGCTCTTCTGCCTAGACTGCGCCGTGCGAAGCCGCTCCTGAATCAATTTCACCTTATCTAATGCGTCCTGAACCAAGTTTGTACCTAAGAGCCTAGCTTCACCCGGCTCAAACCATCCAATCGGAGATCTACATCTCCTCCCATACAAAGCCTCGTACGGAGCCATCTGAATGCTCGACTGATAACTGTTGTTATATGCAAACTCCGCGAGTGGCAGAAACTGGTCCCATGAACCCCCAAAGTCAATGACACAAGCACGCAACATGTCCTCCAATATCTGAATAGTGTGCTCGGACTGCCCGTACGTCTGAGGGTGAAAAGCTATGCTTAACTCAACCTGAGTACCCAACTCTCGCTGCACGGCCCTCCAAAACTGCGATGTGAACTGATTACCTCTATATGAAATGATGGAAACTGGGACACCATGTAGGCGAATGATCTCTCGGATGTAAACCTCAGCCAATCGCTCTGAAGAGTAAGTAATACCAACTGGAATGAAGTGCGCGGACTTGGTCAGCCGATCCACAATAACCCAAATAGCGTCGAACTTCCTCGAAGTCCATGGAAGCCCAACTATAAAGTCCATAGTGATCCGCTCCCACTTCCACTCTAGGATCTCTAATCTCTGAAGCAAGCCACCCGGTATCTGATGCTCATACTTAACTGCTGACAGTTGAGACACCGAGCCACAAACCCAACTATATCCTTCTTCATCCGCCTCTACCAATAGTGCTGCCTGAAATCCTGGTACATCTTCGCGACACCCGGATGGATGGAATACCACGAGCGGTGGGCCTCCTCAAGAATCAACTCTCGAAGCCCATCTACATTAGGCACACATATTAGGCCCTGCATTCTCAGCACGCCGTCATCAACAATAGTCACATCCCTAGCATCACGTCTCCGAACCCTGTCCTGAAGAACGAGCAAGTGGGGGTCATCATACTGACGCTCCCTGATACGATCATAAAGTGAAGACCTGGAGACCACACAAGCCAATACCCGGCTAGGCTCCGAAATATCTAATCTGACAAGCTGGCCCGTTAAGGTCTGAACATCCAATGCCAAAGGTCTCTCTGTTGCTGGAAGATGTGCTAAACTCCCCAAACTCTCTGCCCGGTGACTCAAAGCATCGGCCACCACATTGGCCTTCCCCGGATGGTACAAAATAGTGATATCATAGTCCTTGAGAAGCTCCAACCATCTCCGCTGACGCAAATTAAGATCCTTCTGCTTTAATAGATACTGCAGACTCCGGTGATCAGTATAGATCTCACAATGAACCCCATACAAATAATGACGCCAAAACTTCAAGGCGTGAATAATGGCTGCTAACTCAAGATCATGGACATGATAGTTCTTCTCATGGGTCTTCAACTGGCGCGAGGCATAGGCAATCACCCTACCCTCCTGTATCAAAACACAACCAATGCCTATCCTCGAGGCATCACAATACACGGTGTAAGAACCTGAAGATGATGGCAGAACTAACACTGGAGCTGTGGTCAAAGCAGTCTTGAGCTTCTGAAAGCTCTCCTCACATTCATCCGACCACCTGAATGGAGCACCCTTTTGGGTCAATTTGGTCAAGGGCGATGCAATAGATGAAAATCCCTCTACAAAGCGACGGTAATAACCCGCTAAACCAAGAAAGTTCCTAATCTCCGTGGCTGAGGACGGTCTAAGCCAACTCTGCACCGCCTCTATCTTCTTCGGATCCACCTGAATACCCTCGCTGGATACCACGTGCCCCAAGAATGCTATTGAACTTAGCCAAAACTCACATTTGGAGAACTTTGCATAAAGCTTCTCCTCCCTCAATCTCTGTAATGCAATCTTCAAATGCTGAGCGTGCTCCTCCTAGCTTCGAGAGTACACCAGGATGTCATCAATGAATACAATGATGAATGAGTCCAAATAGGGCTGGAATACACTGTTCATCAAATGCATGAATGCTGCTGGGGCATTGGTCAGCCCAAAAGACATCACCAAGAACTCATAATGGCCATATCGGGTCCTCAATGTTGTTTTAAGAATATCTGAATCCTGAATCTTCAACTGGTGATAACCGTACCTCAAATCGATCTTGGAGAACACCCTCGCTCCCTGAAGCCGGTCGAATAAATTATCAATACGAGGCAAAGGATACTTGTTCTTGACTATGACCTCGTTCAACTGCCTGTAATCAATACACATTCTCATGAAACCATCCTTATTCTTCACAAATAGAATGGGTGCACCCCAAGGTGACACACTAGGCCGAATAAACCCCTTATTGAGGAGTTCTTGAAGCTGTTCTTTCAATTCCTTCAACTCCACCGGTGCCATACGATACGGTGGAATAGAAATGGGCTGAGTGCCTGGCACCAAATCAATACCAAAGTCAATATCCCTGTCAGGCGGCATGCCCGGTAGGTCTGCAGGAAATACATCCGGAAAATCACGTACCACCGGAATAGAATCAATGACAGGAGTATCTACACTAACATCCCTCACAAAAGCCAAATAAGATAGGCAACCCTTCTCAACCATGCGCTGAGCCTTCAAATATGAAATCACCCTACTTGGTACATAATCTATAGAACCGCTCCACTCAACCCTCATAATTCCCGGCATAGCCAATGTCACCGTCTTAGCGTGATAATCTAGAACATCATGACATGGAGATAACCAATCCATACCCACTATCACATCAAAGTCAACCATACGGAGCAACAATAGATTCACTTGGGTCTTCAGACTCCCAATAGTCACCACACATGACCGATATACACGGTCCACATTAATAGTATCGCCCACAGGAGTAGATACATGTACAGATGAAACTAAGGACTCACGGGGCATATTCAGAAAACGGGCGAAATACGAAGAAACATATGAATACGTGGAATTAGGGTCAAATAATACTGAGGCATCTCTGTGGAAAACTGAGACAATACCTGTAATCACAACATCTGAAGCAGTAGCATCTGGTCTGGCAGGGGGAGCATAGAAACAGGCCTGACCACCCCCTGATCTGCCTCCCCCTCTAGGGAGACCCCTAGCTGACTGACCTCCACTCCGAGCTGACTGGGTGGATAGTGAGGTAACTAGTGCTGTAGTCGGAGGCTGACTCCTCTGCTGAGATAGACCTCCATGACGACGAGGACACTGCCTACACATATGCCCCAACTCCCCACATTCAAAATAACTCCCTGGTGCTGGCGGCGGAAACTGAAGGGAACCCCTAGCACCGGAATGACTGGTAGAAGAACCTGGCATGGAAGAGCCCTGAATAGGTAGAGCACGGGATGAACTCTGAACTGGAAGGGCACTAAGTGATGAGTAGCCCTGATGAGAACTGTGAGAACCATGGCCAGATGATGTACCCCGATGAAATGGCCGAGCTGACTGAGCCTGTCTGAAATGACGACCTCTACTGTGCTGGAACTGACCCCCAAAAGGAGCACCGATGAATCCACCCTAACCACGAGGACTCTTGGCCTCTCTCTCAACCCTCTCCTGACCACGAACCATCTCAATCTGCCAAGCAATGTCGACAACCTCATCAAATGTAGCACCCGAAACCCGCTCCTGGTCACGAGCAACTGTAGCTGATAAGTGAGGCTATCAATAAACCTCATGATCCTCTCTCTGTCCGTGGGTACCAACCAGATAGCATGACGGGCCAACTCGGAGAACCGTATCTCATACTGCATCACAGACATATCACCCTGGCGGAGCCGCTCAAACTGTCTATGTAGCTCCTCTTTGTGGGATCGAGGCATGAAATTCTCCAAAAAGACCACGGAGAACTGCTGCCAAGTAAGGGGTGCTGTGCCAACAGGCCTACGCCTCTCGTAAGTCTCCCACCATCTGAGTGCAGCCCTAGAAAAATGAAAGGTAGTGAATGAGACCCCACAAGTCTCCAAAATACCAGCAGTACGGAGTATCCTCTGACACCTGTCCAAAAAGTCCTGAGCATCCTCTCTCTCTGTACCACTGAAAGGTGGTGGCTGAAGTCTCCCAAACCTCTCCAACCTATGCTGATCATCCCCAGGCATAGCAGGAACCACATAATCCTGAGCAACAATAACCGGCTGGGCTGGTGGTGCCTCCGGTGTCTGAAGTCCCTGAATAACCTACTCGGGTGTGCGAGCGACGGGAGTCTGAGTGCCTCCCCTGGCCTGAGAAGTGGTTGCGGCCGTCGAAATAGAGACCACCTGAGCAAGGCCAGTACACGCTGTCAGAATCTGAGCTAGGGCCTCCTGAAGTCCTGGAATCACAATAGGCACAAGTGGTGCCTGAGATGGTGCATCAACAACTGGAACTTGGTCCTGATGTGGGACAACCGGTGGATCTGTAGGTACTGCCCCAACTGCTGTACGGGCTGTACCTCTACCCCTACCACGACCTCTACCGCGGCCTCGGCCTCTCACGACCCTGGCTGGTGGTACTGGTGGCTGGCCCTCCTGACCGGTAGTACGAGTCCTCACCATCTGTGAGAGAATGAAACAACAGATGTTTAGTTACTAGAATCAACAGATTTGCATGACAAGAATTCAAGAATGTGGAGTTTTCTAAAGGTTCTGCAGCCTCTCGAGGATAAGTACAGACATCTCCGTACCGATCCGCAAGACTCTACTAAACCCACTCATGACTCGTGAGACCTATGTAACCTAGGCTCTGATACCAATCTGTCACGACCCAAAACTAACCCCTGTCAAGATGGCGTCTATCGTGGAACAAGGCAAGCCGACTCATTTCCAAAACAACCGATATTCCATTTTAAAGATAATTTCAAGGTTGTTTGACATAAAACCTCCATTAAAAGAGTTCAAATCAAAGAAAAAAAATAGAAGTGCGGAAAAGAAAATCCCGACATCGGGGTGTCACTAGTCATGAGCATCTGCTACAATCTGTCTAACAATATCAAGGCTAACTCAGCCTGGAAAATAGCTAAATACAACTGGAGGAAGATAAGAGGGAGAAGAACAGGGGCTACGATCGCCAAACAACTACCTTGCTATCTCCAAGAAAATCTGCAACCAGAACACTCAATAATCGCTATCGTGTCCAGCTATACTTGAATCTGCACACAAGGTGCAGGGAGTAACATGAGTACGCCAACTCAGTAAGTAATAACAATAAAAAAAGACTGAACAGTAGTGACGAGCAATAAAGCATATAACGTTCATATCAGGAAATCTCAGTAAAATACCACATGCTTTTAAAATCAGGATTTGAATCAAACATTTCGTTTAAACCCAGTTCCAGTAAAAATCATTTAAAGATATTTTTCCAACAGTTTTTCAAATGAAGGCTCAATGCAAAATTGAGCAAAAATGATGAAATCATAAACAGCCCCTCGGGCAAAACATCACTCATATACAGCCCCTCGGAAAAACCTCACAGTCACTCGTGCCACTCGGGCATACCTCACAATCACTCATGCCTCCCAGTCACTCAGCACTCAGCACTCGCACTCAGTAGGTACCTGCGCTCACTGGGGATGTGTACAGACTCCGGAGGGGCTCCTTTAGCCCAAGAGCTATAATCTGCATGGACAACTCACGAGCGATAATAATAAAGTATGCTGCAGGCGGGAAGCCCTGATCCACACTCATCCTCACAAATCAGGCCCTCGGCCTCACTCAGTCATAAGTATGCTGCAGGCGGGCAGCCCCGATCCACACTCATCCTCACAAATCAGGCCCTCGGCCTCACTCAGTCATAAATATCTCAAGCCTCTCGGGCATTTCAGTAAAATAGGGCATTCGGCCCAAAACATTTATATGCATCAAAATAGAGTCATAAAGCTGAGTTATGCGGTAAACAAGTATAAACATGACTGAGTATAGATTTTCAATCGAAAATAATGAGAGGATGGTAAGAAACAACCCCTAAGGTTCCAAACAGCATTGGCGCAAGGCCCAAACATGGCATTCAACCCAATTTACAGAAATTCTTTCTAAAACATATAAGTATCAAATGGTTTCAACAAAGTATACAACTTTACAGTTGCTACGGGATGGAGCAAGTCACAATTCCCCAACAGTGCGCGCCTACACACCCGTCACGTAGCATGTGCGTCACTAAAGATAGTAGAATGATATGAAATTCGGGGTTTTATACCCTCAGGACCAGATTTACAATCGTTACTTACCTCAAACCGGTCAAATCTCTAACCCACAATGATATTGCCTCTGGACTCGGCCTCCAAATGCTCCGAATCTATTCACAATCAGTACAATACCATCAATACGCGCTAATGGAATGAATTCCACAAGAAAAACTATAAAACTAGACCAAAACCCGAAATTGGCTCAAACACGGCCCCCGATCCCACGTCTCGAAATCCGACAAAATTTACAAAACTAGAAAGCTCATTCACTCATGAGTCTAACCATACCAAATTCATCAAAATACGACATCTTTTGGTCCTTCAAATCCTTAAATTACTCTCCAAAAATTCCAAGCTCTAACCCCTAATTTCCACAAATTACCATGATTAAAACAACGGGAAATAACCATATATACAAGTATTAGGGCTCAAGTAACTTACCTCAATGAAATCCCCTTGATTCCCTCTTCAAACCTCTCCCAAAAGCTCCAAAAACCGAGTTGAAATTGTGAAGAATGACCAAAATTCGCGAAGGGTTCTATTTATGGTTTCTGCCCAGGTTTTTCGCACCTGCGGCCATTTTATCGCACCCGCGCGACCGCACCTGCGCAACTCACTTAATCACCCAGATTCCGCACCTACAAACCCCTTCCTCGCACCTGCGGACTCGCATCTGCGGTCCCAGGTGCGCATCTGCGAAACCAGTCCAAACTTCTCATCTCCGTATCTGCGCTCAAAGTCTCGCACCTGCGGGCTCGCAGATGCGGCCAGTTCTTCGCACCTGCGTTCCTAGCCTTGGCCCAGTGTCTCCTGCACCTGCGCACTCCCCACGCACACCAGCGGCCTCGCACCTACGACCCTTTCTTCCGCAGGTGCGGAAATAGTAGAAGCAGCAGCTCCAGCTGCAATTTCCAACTTCAACAAATCCGTTAACCACCCGGAATCACCCCGAGGCCCTCGGGACCTCAACCAAAAATACCAACAAGTCATATAACAACATACCAACTTAGTCGAACCTTCGAATCACTCAAAACAACATCAAATCATCAAATTACCGTCAGATTCAAGCTTAAGAACTTCTAAATTTCCAAATTCGGCAACCGATACCAAAACCAACCAAACCACATCCGAATGACTTCAAATTTTTCACACACGTCACAAATGACACTACAAACCTACTCCAACTTTCGGAATTCCATTCCGACCCCTATATCAAATTTTCCACTGCCGAGTGAAATCGTCAAATTTCCAATTTTGCTAATTCAAGCCTTATTCTACCATGGTCCTCCAAATCACATTCCCGACACACTCCGAAGTCCAAAATCACCCAACGGAGCTAATAGAACCATCAGAATTCAAATCCGAGATTGTTTACATATAAGTCAATATCCGATTGACTTTTCCAACTTAAGTTTCTACTTAAGAGACTAAGTGTCTCAATTCACTCCGAGTTCCTTCCGGACCCGAACCAACTAATCCGATATAACATAATATAGCTGAATAACACAAAAAATAAGTAAAAATGGGAAAACGGGGCTATAACTCTCAAAACGACCGGCCGGGTCGTTACAACTAGATTGATCATTTGTATAAGTTCTGATGATGTCTTTTCATTTTGAATTCACGTATTATGCTAATGTAATAATATTTTTCGGCATTTAGATGATTATTGTATTATTATATATAAAAATTTTCTAATCAATTAAATTTTGTTGTTCCTTCATACAAATAAATATTTAAACAATCATGTGTCATTATTAACATACAACGCAAGTTTATAAATACTATTAAAAGACTAAAAGTACCAACTACTTATTCAATTCTCTTTCTCGTTCGTTTCCCATATTTGCAATCCATTAACAAAATTCTATTTGGCATATGCTCTTGCGCCTCAGGTCTCTAGCTGTTGGTATACTTAGCACTACTCAAGGGCAGAGTCGGACCCAGAATCTTTACGCGACGGGGGCACATTATTCTGCTCAACCAGTGCTCCCTAATTACCTTTAGTGTTCAGGGTGCCAACTGTTTTAAATTAACTATTTTCAAGGTATATACATATATATATACAAGATTTCGGCCGAAATTTACAGGGTCCGGTGACCCCTCACCCATACACATGGGTCCGCCTCTGCTCAAGGGCATTTTTGACCATTATCCAAGCAATGAAAAAGATGATCCTTTATGTTTGGGAGTAGGTTTAAAGGCGATCCTTTATATTTACATTAAACATGTTTGGTCCTTTAAGTTTACCTAAGCATATCACTTTTAGTCTCCGTTAAATTTTAAACAAATAGTGTTAACCAACTTTAAAAGACCCAAAAAGTGTTAAATTCTATAATCATATTTTCCATTAAAAGAAAATATGATTGTAGGAGATTTAACAAGAGTCATTCGATCATGTGGATCCAACAGTTGGGATTAAAGCCCGGCGAAATTAAAAGTATAAGAAAAGGAGTGACTAATCTTGACCGTTGATGAATTTGATCAACGATCACTGATAAGTGTGTTTCTTCTGAGGGTTTCAACTGACATGGCGCGAAATGATTGGTGGAAAAGGGATGGCATGATGTGATGATCCAAAATATCATCTTTAAATTTAATAAGTAATTATGTGTTCTAAGACCTCGAAAAGCACCATTTATCATTCCTCGACTTGTGTGCGCAGTTCGTACAATTTTCCGGAGAGTGTTATGTGAAAAATGGATTAAAATGTGAAATAGAGCTTTAAAAACACAACTGAGTTGACTTTAGTCAATAGTTTTAGCAAACGGACCCAGATCAGTATTTTGACAATTCCGATAGATTCGTATCATGATTTGGGACTTGGGCGTATACCCGAAATCGAATTTCGAGGTCCCTTGCTCGAGATATGAAATTTTGAAGAAAAATTAAAAGCATGAAAGCTTAATAATTTTTAAGAAATTACTGATATTGAATTTATTGACCGCGGGTCCATATTTTGGCTTTTGGAGTCTGGTATAGGTCCACTATAATATTTATGACTTGTTTCCGAATTTGGTGAGAATCATAGTTGATTTGACGTGATTCGGACGTCCGGTTGTAAAAATATAAGTTTTAAAGTTTTCTTAAAAACTTCCTTTGATTGGTGCTAAATTCGCAATTCTAGGTGTTATTTTGGCGATTTGATCGCGCGAGAAAGTTCATATGATGTTTATAGACTTGTGTGCATGTTTGGTTTGGAGCCCCGAGGGCTCGGGTGAGTTTCGGATAGGTCACAGGATGTTTTGGGTTTTGAAAATCTGGTGTTTTGCTGCAGCAGGTGTTCTCGCATGTCCTTCTTCGCGTTCGCGAAGGTACTCTCGCGAACGCGAAGAGTAAACTGGGCAGCTGAAGTCTTCTTCTTCGCGAACGCGAAGGCTTGGTCGCGAACGCGAAGCGATGGGGGCATTACCCTTCGCAAACGCGACCAGCTGCTCGCGAACGCATAGTGTTAGGCACACCTGGGGGAGGGTTGATCATTCCTTCATCGCGAACGCGAGCCATGCCTCGCGAACGCGAAGACCAGGGGGGAGGGGGGGAAAGACTTCGCGAACATCAAAGAGGACTCGCGAACGCGAAAGCCACGGGCTGCTACTTATCGCGAACGCGACAGGCCCTTCGCGAACGCGACAGGCCCTTCGCGAATGCGAAGAAGGCCTGACCCCTGTGACTTAAAACATAACCAAAACGGGATTTTTTCCATTTTTCACAAAACCCTCAATTATAACTCGGTTTAGGGGCGATTTCAAAGGAATTTTTCACGATTTCGAGCTGGATAAGTGTTCTTTATCATATAGTGATTGTATTTCATAAATGTAAGCCTATATTCATCATTTATTTCAAATTTAGATGGAAGAAATTAGAATTTTTGTAAAACATTCCAAAAAGGAAAAATTAAGATTTGAAGGTCCATTTGATATCGGAATTGGACAAATTTTGTATGGTTGAACTCGTATCGGAACGAGTGTTCGGATTTCGCGAGTTTTTTGAGATTTGAGACGTGGGTCCCACTGTCGAATATTTTAATGAATTTCGGATTTTTATCCAAAAAATATGTAAATTCATATGGAATTAATTCCTATGATTAGTATTGAATATATCGAATTGTTTGTGAATAAATTTGAAACTTTCGAAGACAAATTTAAAAGGAAAAGCCGTGGTTGAATAATTGATTGGAATTTGCAAAGCGAGGTAAGTGTCATGGTTAACCTTGACTTGAGGGAATAGAACCCTTAAATTATTTGTTATGTGAATTGCATGTGAACGACGTATAGGCGAGGTGACGAGTGTCTATACGTCGTCAAATTAATTGTTTGCCTGCTTACTTGAAAAATCATAAATTATTTTTAATCATAAATTAATTATTATAATAATTATTTTTCTCTTATTCTTTATCAAATATTAATTCTTCAAATTCCTGCATTAATTGTTACATGGTATTTGAATTTTGTGCCTTAATTGTTATTTGACATTTAGCATATTAAATATTAAACTGCCTATTTGCTCCCTGATTTCCATAATGATTTGCTATTTGTAATTGTTTGCTTCATAATTAAACCATAATTATTGTATGCTTGTTGTCTTATAATATTATATTAATTGTTATATTTATTGGAAAAATTTCTTCTATAAGAATTGGTAAATGAATATGTTGGAGGAGCGGGTTGCACGCCGCAACAGGATTGATTATAATGAATATATTGGAGGATCGGGTTGCATGCCGCAACAGGATTGATTATAATGAATATATTGGAGGATCGGGTTGCACACCGCAACAGACTTTTTAAAAGTCTATATTGGAGGATCGGGTTGCACGCCGCAACAGACTTATTAAAAGTCTATATTGGAGGATCGGGTTGCACGCCGCAACAGACTTATTAAAAGTCTATATTGGAGGATCGGGTTGCACGCCGCAACAGACTTATTAAAAGTCTATATTGGAGGATCGGGTTGCACGCCGCAACAGACTTATTAAGAGTCCATATTGGAGGATCGGGTTGCCCGCAACAGACTTGATATATATATATATATATATATATATTGGGGGATCGGGTTGCACGCCGCAACAAATTTGATTAAAAATAAATATATTGTGAGAGCGGGTTGTACGCTGCAACAGAATTGAATGTGAATATATTGTGAGAGCGGGTTGCACGCTGCAACAGAATTGATGGAAATGATAATTGGTTATGACTGCTGTGTTGGCTTCAATTATTATAAATGAGTTACCTGATTTATTTCTATTATTGTTGCTATTACTAATATTGCGTACATATAATATAAGTGACCCGTCTTAGCCTCGTCACTACTTCGTCGAGGTTAGGCTCAGCACTTACCAGTACATGGGCGGTTGTACTGATACTATACTCTGCACGTTTTGTGTAGATTTTAGAGTTGGTCCCAGCGGCGTACCGTAGACTAGCTCGAATTTCAGCTACCAGAGGAGACTTGAGGTATAGCTGCATGGCGTCCGTAGTTCTGGAGTCCCCGTCTATTTTACTTTAGCTGTGTGATTATTTCCAGACAACTTTATTTTATTCAGACCTTATTTATATTTATTCTAGAAGCTCGTGCACTTGTGACACCAATTCTGGGATGGTATTTAGACACCGTTATTTTTATGGATTATTCACTATATTTCAAACTTGCTTCCGCATTTGTTCTTGGATTATTAATAATTTAAAAATTGTTTAAAAATTGATTAATATTATTCTAACGTTGGCTTGCCTAGCAAGTAAAATGTTAGGCGCCATCACGATCCGAAGGTGGAAATTTCGGATCGTGACACATGAATTGCCATGTAGGTAGGGGTGTTGGTTTAGTCTTGGGCCTGGATGGGTCAAAGGTGTATTGGGCCATTTCATTGGACCTATAGAGATGATTTGGGTGGGATATAGCAATTTCACACATAGCCACTTCGATTAAAAATTGACAATTGCAAGAGCCCCTTGAAGATTTTTGCCCCCTTTTAAATTAATTTAATTAAGCTTCCTTAATTCTAACCATTTATAAATGAACTAACATATACATATTGTATATGATTTTCAAGGAACTTCCGCAGTTAAATTGGTTTTCATGCATATGATTTGGGTACATCACATGGTTTGGTTCGCTCGGGTCGGGTAGTGCGGCGGGTGCCGGTCACGTGATTTTGGGTCGTGACAATGACATATAAAGGTCTTGTAATAGATAGAAAAATACACATAATTGAAGAAGAAATAAGAATCTCTCCTCTCTTTCTCTTTATATCTCTTAGCTTATTTTTCCCTGTTCTATATTGTTACTTTGAGTTATATTTCATAACATATTTTAAATTATCTTTTGAAGAATTATTTAAATTACTTATTCACATTTTGCCAAAATATATATAATAATTATTATTATTATAATTATTAACATTAATTATAAGTCTATAATAGGCAACTAATCTTAAATATTATGATTATATCACCTTTAGTTTCAAATAGATTAACCAATCGACCATTTGCTTAAGTTCTAATATATATGTGTGTGTGTGTACTAATTTTATATTTTAAGGAAGTTAAAACTTATACATATATTAGAACTTAAGCAAATGGTCGATTGGTTAATCTATTTGAAACTAAAGGTGATATAATCATAATATTTAAGATTAGTTGCCTATTATAGACTTATAATTAATGTTAATAATTATAATAATAATAATTATTATATATATTTTGGCAAAATGTGAATAAGTAATTTAAATAATTCTTCAAAAGATAATTTAAAATATGTTATGAAATATAACTCAAAGTAACAATATAGAACAGGGAAAAATAAGCTAAGAGATATAAAGAGAAAGAGAGGAGAGATTCTTATTTCTTCTTCAATTATGTGTATTTTTCTATCTATTACAAGACCTTTATATGTCATTGTCACGACCCAAAATCACGTGACCGGCACCCGCCGCACTACCCGACCCGAGCGAACCAAACCATGTGATGTACCCAAATCATATGCATGAAAACCAATTTAACTGCGGAAGTTCCTTGAAAATCATATACATTTTCAAGTTAAATGATAAAATATTTTCCAATTCAAAATCACACATGACGCTTTTCATGATAATAACAATTAGACTAAGTAAAATAAATATACTTTCATATATGTCGTGTACAACTCCGTTACTACAACCTTTCACAACTATTTATGGAGACTCTATACCAAAGAATAGAACCAACGGTTGGAGTAATTCCAACAAAATAAAATAAGGAAGAACATGATATCTACCGCGAAATAAAAGTGGTGCTTCATAATACCTCGGAAAGAGAGTCATCCTAGCTTGACCGCATGCCACGTATCATATATCATCCTGAAATATGTAAAGTAAGCAGGGCCTTGGAGGGGGGCCCTAAGGGCTAAGTACACCATATCGGTACTCAATAAGTGTCATAGACTCTCTCTAACTTAAGTTCTTGGGATAAACTTTTTAAAAATAATGCAGCAATATTTGATATAAAATAATAAGAAATTTTATCAACTCACGCCCCTTGTTATTTTAAATAACAACCAAGTGAAATATAACCCACAATATAAACGTTTAAAACATTTACATCAATCCAAGATTTTGGATAGAATCATATAAAATCATTCCATTTGCTTTAAGTCATCGAAATCACTTTCGGCTTCTTAGGCCTAAACATAAGAAAATTATCCTTACCTTTCACTGGGAGTACTATACCATCGTCGACATAAGAAGGTCAACTAGGTTATGTACCTTGCGGCAAGTACCATATACCCTACCTGCTCAGGTCGTCTCATCGTAGTGCCGTACAAATCGACTCAACCATGTTAATAATAGCACAAAATAGTACTCTCTCGAGGGATAGCACTCTGCCGTAGTCTATACCACAAAGTGACCATCTACGCCTACATCGACACGTGTAATTTCATGACAATGAACACGATATATCCGAAGCCAATCTCGGTGAACACAAGTAATTCCCAAAATATTTGATACTTCAAAAATAGATTCATAGCATAGCAGCCTCAAAGGATCTATTTTTATCAAATCATAGCATTTATAGAAAATCTAAATCACTTGAACAAAATTTAAATAAATAACCTTTTTCATGTTAAAGCCTTTAGCAATTTAACATCAATCTTTAAAAGATACTACATGTGCCATTCTGTTCGTCAATTTCCAAAAGAAATACTTTCCACAAAAATTTATCTTTAGCACTCAAATATGTATACTCTTGTAAATATGTAAGTTTTGACAAAAACTTATAACATTTACCTTGAGTGTCATTTTGCCAACAAGATTTAAAATAGAATTTTTATAAAACAACATGACACTACATATGTAACATAATATTTTAATACATGGAGACATCCGTACTTGTTTGTCCCCACAAGCCCGAAAGCACATTTGCAAACAACTTAAGTATTAACTCGAAACATGCTTTTAGAGAAATTCCCTCAATAAGAGTAAGTTTTAATCAACTTACCTCGCTTTCGCTTTATTAATATTCACAAGCTTTCAATCCTCCTCCACCATTCCAATGTTGATTAAAGTACTCAACATCACCAACAAGTCAATATCTACAATTAGATATCCTAATTACATCAAAATATGACCTAAGATATTGATCAACCTCCATATATGGCTCATAAATTTGCTACAAGTATCCAAGAACTCAAATCGCCAAATAGTTTTACATGCTAGACCATTCAACTTCATTCTTACGGTTTAATACCCATTCGAAGTCATTAATGATACTACTCATCATCTTCCATAATCAACACTTGCAAAATATACAATTCTGATGATAACTTAGTTGATCACTTCTATCTTTTGCTAACAAATAATTTCATAGGTTCATTGTATTCATAAATTTCATCGCCAAGATTACCATTCATCTTCTCTCTTATTTTCTCAAAAGTACTATTCGTGCCATGAATTAGAGTTTTATAATCCAATCTTTGAACAATTAAAACGTATAACAATTGCTTCAAATACTTCTAACTAATCATAATAAATGCGTTTTAAGCATTGGAATCACCTCTAGTAGATCAATCTTGAAAAATCACAACTTTGGTGATTTTTGTGTTCTTGAGGATTTGATAATGAAATCTAGTATTTGGATGTAAGAATGATGTTAGGACTCATGTATATTGAGTAAGAATCAACCCAAAACATAATTAATAACTTACCTTAGTTGATTGGACTTGATTTGAGCTCAAAATCGTCTCTTCACCATCAAGAACCCTAACCCACAATACAGAAAATACTCTCTTCCCCCGATTTTGTATTTATAAGCCTAGATTTTTAGGTTTCAGATGCGGCCCTGGATGCTTCGCATCCCCACTTCACTCCTCTTTGAAGCTCGGATGAGGACCTGGATGCTATGGCAGCACTTCATTGCTAGCCTTTCTTTCGGACGCGGCCCCGGATGCTTCGTATCCGCAAACTCCTCTACCATCCTTTAGTAATTTAGCCATAACTTCTTGTAGGAATATCCAAATGACAAACGGTTTAAAGTGCTAGAAACTAGACTCGAATATCTTTCATTTAATAGTTTTTCCATCATATAACTTCTTATATATATATATAGATATGCTCGTCCAGAGTTGGGTCTTGTGCATACTCATTTGAAACTTTAGTCTATCATGTAATTTCCAACTTGACTTGGACTTAGGGCCATCCTTAGTCCCCACATAACTTATAATATGTCTAGTTTACTTATTATCATATCCAATTGATATTCATCATATTAATAGTCCTCGTCTGCACATAAAATAATATAATTAGCGCACATCAACTTTCTTAATAGCGCTTAAGTACTTCAAAATCTTCCGGGGTGTTACAATCATGACCCAAAATCCACTATAGATGTGATGGCGCCTAACATCGCCGTCAGGTAAGCCAACAGTAGTTTACTAAATTAAGTACTCATTTCTATTACTTTTGAAATCATAATTTTTATTAATTAAATAGTATGAAATAGAATTTACAGGGTGAAACAGTGCTAATTACGTGAACTACCATACTAAACATCTAGTAGGAACCCCCAAAATCCGGTATCACGAGTGCATGAGCATCAACTAAGGAATATGATAAAAATACAACCTCTATCTGAAATACAAATTAGAAAGGAGAATTTAAATAACTTTGATGAAGACTCTATATACTACAGATTCGTAACATGGAATGCAGCTCACCGTAAGTCCATGCAATAGCCGCGCCTCTGTGCCCAGAAGACCACTAGACTTATATGTATCTGCACAAAATATGCAGCAAGTGTAGTATGAGTACATAAATTAACGCGTACCCAGTAAGTATCAAGTCTAACCTCGAAGAAGTAGTGACGAGAGGTCGGCATCGACACTTACTAAATGCCCAATAAAGCAATATAATAAAGCATAAGTAGGTATGAAGTGCACAACAATAGTGGGGTAAATCTGTAAGGTTTATAATCTTCCAATTATTTCTTTTAAATCCTAAGATTCTCGATCTTGTATTCTACATTAATATCTTAGAAATATACCAAGTGTCGATACCAATTAAGTAAGAAATGCCATAAAATGCCGGGCTTCAGTGGAAGGTTTATCTTGTGAATATTCGAACTACTAGCGATAACACACGATTCTGCGGATGTCGTTCCGCCCGATACAGAATAATGTGTACACTGCCTAGGGACGTGTGGCACAATCTATAGATACATCTATACTGCCGAGGCATTCGGCCCGCTCCACATGAAAGGAGGACACTTTATGAACCTCCAGAATGAGAAGCTATCACAAGGCTAACACGTAGGGATGTACAATTTCTATTAACGGTTGATTAATTCACATAAAAATTCAAATATGTGAAATTTTGGTCCTTTACTAATTCCTCTAACAAATTTCCAGTATGATTCAGGTACTTCAATTAACAAAGGATGCAAACATTACACGCAATTCATGATTTGGGTCCTAAACTACCCGGACATAAGCATAATTAGTAGACACGCACGGAATCTCGTCACCTCATGCGTACGTAGCCCCCACAATTAGTAGCAGATATTAATTTAAATCACCTATGGGGGGAAATACCCTCTTACAAGGTTAGACAAGAGACTTATCTCGCTCCGAAGTTTCATAGCCGGCTCCAACGTCACTCTAACACCTCAAACCAATACTTGTTGATCCAAAATTATGCATACAATGTGCAAACCAATCAAAAAGTGTTCTAATACCCATAATTAATCAATTTAAACAATTTCCAACTCCGCTCAAAAAATCAATAAAATTCGCCCTCGGTCCCACTTGCCCGGATTCCAAAATCGTTTGAAGATAAACTTTACCCATAACACTGCGAACTCAAATATATCATTTATTCTGAGTTCTATGTCCAATTTCGTGGCCAAAATCCAAAATATATCAATTTCTAGGTTTTTCTTCAAAATTCCAATTTTTACTAATTTTCATGCCTAAACCATATACAAACTATGTATTTAACTTGTAATAAGTGGGAATCACTTAACTCATGTTACTTGATGAAGATCCCTCCTTGAAGCTCTCCAAAAATCGCCCCAACCAAGTGAAAATGGGCCAAAATCCCGTACTTAAGCAAACCTTCTGCCCAGCGATCACCGCACCTGCGGTCACTTGGCCGCTTCTGCGGTTCCGCAGGTGCGGCCACAAACTCTGCTTCTACGGTTTCCTCTAAGGCCTCATGCCTTCGCATCTGTGGAGTCGCACCTACGATCAGAAATCCGCTTCTGCGATCTCGCAGGTGCGGCCAAAACTTCACATCTGCGCCTCCAACCCAGCTCCCCTCTAGCCGCTTCTGCGGTCCCCTTCCTCGCTTCTGCGAGGTCGCTTCTGTGATGAATCTTCCACATAAGCGGTTACACCAGCAATAGAAATTCCAACAACTTCAACAAGGCTCCAATCGATCCGAACCCCGTCCGAAACTAACCCGAGCCACTCGGGGCATTAACCAAATATACCAACACGTCCCAAAATACCACACAAACTTAGTCGACCTTCAAATCACGTCAATTACCATCAAAATCATGAATCACACCTCGAATCAAACTTATAAACTTTCAAATTTCAACATTCTATATCTTATGTCAAAACATATCAGATCAAGTCCGATTGACCTCAAATGTTTCACACAAGTCATAATTGATATTACGGACCTACTCCCACTTCCGGATTTGAAATACAATTCCGATATCAAAAAGTCCATTCCCTGTCAAACTTCCTAAAAAATCATCAAATTTCCAACTTTCACCAATTGATGCCGAAATGACCTACATACTTCCAAATCAACAGCCGGACATGCTCCTAAGACCAAAATCACCATACGAAACTATTCCCAGACTGGAAATCGCAAACGGACACCGATAACATCTAAATCCATTGCAAACCAAACTTAGAAAATTCTTAAACCTTCAAAATACCAACCTTCCATAGTAAGCGCCAAAATATTTTCGGGCTACCCGACACTCGACCCGGACATGTGCCCAAGTCCGAAATCATCATTCAAACCTATTAGAATCTTCAAATCCTGATTTTGAGGTCATTTATTAAAAATCCAAACCTTAGTCAATTTTTCCAACTTAAAACTTCCGAATTTAGATTTTTTTTCTTTCCAAATGAACTCCGAACTTCTCAACCCTGAAGTGAAGCTACTCAAGGCCTCAAATCACCGTCCGACGCGTTAGAGGTCAAAATCACCGGTCGATTCGTTACATTCTCCCCCACTTAAACATACGTTCGTTCTCGAACGTATTAAGAATTTCCCCGGAGTTGTCCTAAATTACTATTTAATACATTGTGCACCTACCCGTGCCATCACAATCCCAGTTTGGAACCTTGTCCTCCCTTTTATTCATTCAATAAGCCTTAGAACCAAATTCCAACCTCCGAATTTCTTTACAAAACCCGATTTTAACATACCAACACCGTATCAATCACTACACACTGTACTAAAATATGATTGTGCACTTGTGCTAAAATCACACCATGCACCACATAAGTCGGTTGCCCATAGTAACATCCCCCAATCACAATAGCTGAAATTTTATGAAGCTGATGCCCACAATACACTTCATAATACATATAAGCCCGGTTTCAATCCTCACGATACATCTGTGATGAAAGAGACGTGTAAAACTCATAACCTCTTGCCGAATCAATGATTCGTGGAGTCTCTCCTCATGACAAGAACCATTACCTCATTCTGAACTGAATAATGATATTTTCTCTTTAATGTACCTTATATAAACCTGATCATACTAAATTCAGGTCCAATAACCTCGTCTCACCCAGTACAAATTGCTCTGGCAACAAGCCACCTTAGACACTGCCAAAAGTCTCATATGATGCCCATAATGTGCCAACAAGCTACGAACTCGAATATAACTGTAATGACCCAACCAATCATTTTAACTTTTAGAACCCCGTTCCCTAAAATAAAACTTCCCGTAGGTGCTTGTAATGATTTATGACTTGCGGGGATGATTGGTTTGGGATTTGGAAGTGTTTGGGGTGAAATCGGAACATTTGGTCCCTTAAGTTGGCCTTAAAGTGCTAAGTTTGACTTCAGTCAACATTTTTAGAAAATGACCCCGGAATAGAATTTTGATGATTTCAACAGCTCCGTATGGTGATTTTGGACTTAGGAGCGTGCTCGGAATTTTATTTGGAAGTCCGTAGTTAAATTAGGCATGAAATGGCTAAAAACAAGAATTTCAATTTGGAAGTTTGACCGATGAGTTGACTATTTGATACCGGAGTCGGAATCTAGTTCCGAAAATTTTCATAGCTCCGTTATGTAATTTATGACTTATGTGTAAAATTTGAGGTCAATCTTAGTTGATTTGATAGGTTCCGACATTGAATGTAGAAGTTGAAAACTCTTACTTTCATTAAGCTTGAATTGGGGTATGATTCATGGTTTTAGCATTGTTTGATGTGATTTAGAGGTTTGACTAAGTTTGTATGATATTGTAGGACTTGTTGGTATATTTGGTTGAGGTCACGAGGGCCTCGGGTGAGTTTCGGATGGTTAACGGATCAAAAATTTGAGTTAAAAAGCTGCTGCAATTTTTCCTCTTCTGTTGGACAGTCTGGGCTGTGATCGAGCCCAGATATCGAGCCCAGGGTTGATGAGGTACGGGCTCGAGCTAGTGTATCGAAGCCATGATCGAAGGTCCAGCTTGAGGGCCATGATCGAAGGTCCAGCTCGAGGGCCATGATCGAAGGCAAGGCTCGAGGGCCAGGATCGAGACCCAAGATCGAGGGTCACAATCGAAGGCTCAAGCTCGATGCCATGATTGAGGCTATGATCGAAGGCCCAACCTCGATGCCCTGGTCGAGGCCATGACCGAGGTCCAGGCTCGAGCCTGTGATCGAAGCCGCGATCGAGGATCAGTTCGAGGACCAGTTCCGAAGGCTGCTGGGCAGTTTTATAAAACGAGGGCATTCGTCCCATTTGCCATTTTTGACGAACTTGAGCTTGAGCAGAGACGACTTTTGGCAGATTTTCAAGGAAAAAATATTAGGGTAAGTGATTCTAACTCGGATTTGGTCTACATATACAAGTATATCATTGTTTTCACAATTTAATTAGTGTTTTGAGATTAAAATTTAAAAAAGTTTAGAAATCTCATAGAAACGAAATTTTGAGTTTTCGGTATCGATTCGGAGTCGGATTTGAGTGATACTGGTATGGTTGGACTCGTAATTGAATGGGTTATCGGATTTCATAACTTTCGCCAGATTCCGAGATGTGGGCCCTGCGAGCGAATTTTTAATTAATTTCGGGATCTTTTCTTAAAAATGTAGTAATTTTTATAGAATTGATTTCTACAATATTTAGTGATTGTATCGAATTATTTTGGCTATATTCGAGCCACACGGAGTTGGATAATCATGGAAAAGGCAAAATTGTGGATTAAATTGGAGCAAGACGAAGTAAGTCTCTTGTCTAATCTTGTGAGAGGGAAATTACCTCATAGGTGATTAAAATTGAATCTTTATTACTAATTGCGGGTTGCTACGTACGCACGAGATGACAAGAGTCCGTACGTAGCTACTATAAATGCTAAAGTCTGGGTAGTTTAAGACTCAAAGCATGAACTATTTGTATGAATTGTATTCTTTATTAATTAAAATAATTGATGTATATATTGTGAATTGTTATGAAAAGTAGAAAAATATGAAATTTTCCTATGCTTAATTTTTGTTTAAATCAATTAATTGTTAAAAGAAATTGTTCTCCTCCCAAATTTATCTTATAATAAATATACTCTCCTTCCGGAGGCACATAAGAAAATGTCCTCCTTTCTTGTGGAGCGGGCCGAACGCCTCGGCAGGATAGATGCATCTATGGATCGCGCCGCACGTCCCTCAGTAGTGTACACGACACTCTGGATCGGGCCGTACGTCCTCAGCAGAAATTGTGCTTAATAATAATAATTACACGACACTTTAATAATTTATTTCAACTTATGAAGCTAATTAATAAATTGGAAAATCTTTGGAATTTAATGAATTATTATTCTTGCTTGTTTAGGAATTAATTGTTACTCTTGTAAATGAGATTTAATTGATAAATTGGAATTTATTTGAATTGAAGGAATTTAATTAATATATTGAGAACTGTTACATTTGAAGAAATTTGATTATTTTCGCTGATTAAATAAATTATTGTAAATTCTGTAAATCATGCTGATTTAAATATCCTAGTTTTATTTCAATTATTATTGACCCATAGTGAGTGTCAAGGTCGGCCATCTCATCTCTACCACTTCGAGATTAGGCTTGATACTTAGTGGGTATACGTTGTTTACGTACTCATACAACACTTGCTGCACTTTTTGTGCAGGATCTGAGACAGGTACTAGTGGAGGACCTATCATCACATACCCACGTCATCCCGATGCATAGTGGTGAGCTGCCTTTCTGAGCCATTCTGCAGCTACCAGTGTCTCTTCTGATATTTATATTCTGTCTATTTCATTTCAGACAGTATTTGGAGTTTTGTATAATCTACTAGATGCTCATGCACTTGTGACGCCGGGTCTTGGCATACACATATTGGTAGAAATTTGTATTTTATTATTTTCTTGGAATAAAAGTTTAACCAATGTACGTTTGACTTATTATTTGGCTTGCCTAGCTGTAGTGTTGGGCGCCATCACGACCTATAGGTGAAATTGGGTCGTGACAATATGGTATCAAAGCACTAGGTTCACGTAGGTCTCATAAATTATGAGCAGACCTAATAGAGTCTTGCGGATCGGTACAGAGACGTCTATACTTATCTTCGAGAGGCTATATGGTGTTAGGAAACTACCTTTTTTCATATTCCATCGTGCAATTGATGTAGTACTAAATATCCTTCTCTTATTCTCTCACAAATGGTGAGAACACGCTCTAATGAGATTCCAGACCAGGGAAGAGCTACTCCCCCAGTTGCTAGAGGCCAAGGCAGAGGCCGAGGGAGGGCTCCAGCCCGTGGTAGAGGGAAAGGACGTCCCAGGACTGTTCCAGTTATGCCGCCAGTGAATCCAGCAGAAAATACCATTATTGAGGAGCAGGGTGAGGTGCCTGTGGCAGAGCCAGCTCCGGTGGACTTCACATCTGCACCGGGATTTCAGGATGTCATGGGTCGTATGCTGCGATTCATGGACAATATGACTCAGGCCGGTTTATTTCCGGCAGACCCAGCCACATCTCAGGCGGGCGGGGGAGCACAGACCCCTACCGCACAGGCTCATGGACAGGCAGCTGCTGTATATCAGACTCAGGGTGCACTACCCGTGGGTGGAGTCCAGCAGTAGCAGCAGCTACACCTGAGCCCAGGCCAGCTGTAGCCGCCGATCCTCAGAAACTATTGGACAGATGGACTAGACTATATCCTCCTGTCTTCGGTGGTGAGAGACATGATGATCCATAGGATTTCATTGATTGTTGCAAGGATAGACTGTACAACATGAGGATATTGGAATCCCATAGGGTTGATTTCGCTACTTTTCAGCTAGAGGGTAGAGCCCGTAGATGGTGGCAGTCTTATGCTCTTGGCAGACCAGCAGATTCTCCTCCCATGACTTGGGACAGGTTCACCCATATCTTCTTGGACAGGTATATTCCACCCTCCCAGAGGGAAGAGTTACGGTTTCAGTTTGAGCGGCTCCAGCAGGGTCAGATGTCAGTGACTGATTATGAGGCGAGGTTTTTTGAATTATCTCGCCATGCACTAATGATACTCCCTACTGAGGCAGAGAGAGTGCGAAGGTTTGTAGCCGGTTTACATACTGGTATTCAGGCCACTATGGCTCGAGAGGTTGAGATGGGTACTTCTTATAAGTGAGTTGTGGAGATAGCCCGGAGGATTGACGGCGTACGTCAGCAGAGCCTAGAGCAGATTATGAGAGATAAGCGGTTCAGGTACTCTGGAGAGTTCAGAGGTGCTCCGTCTGGGGGAAGAGGTCAGTTCGTGAGGGGGGAGTCTAGCAGATCCCCATATCCAGCACCACCACCTCCTCGAGGTGCTCCGGTGCGACCTTATCTCAGTGCTATCCCAGAGAGTTATTACCGCCCACTAGCTATTCAGGGTCCTCCCAGTGGGTATTCACGTCCCCAGGGCCAGACATTTAGTCAGCATCCCATCGCACTGAAGAGTTGTTACGAGTGCGGGGATCCCAGTCACATGCGGAGGTTTTGCCCCAGGCTTTGAGGTAGACCAATACAGCAGGGTCAGCAGCCTATGTTTACCAGACCAGTTGCTCCACCAGTAGTCCGACCACCGAGAGGCGGAGGACAGGTGGGTAGGGGCTGTCCTAGAGGTGGAGGTCAGCCAGGCGGAGGCCAGACAGTTGGCGCTCCAGCTCGATTCTATGCTTTTCCAGCTAGACCAGATGCAGAGGCCTCAGATGCCGTGATTACAGGTATTATTTCTATTTGTGGCTAAGATGCCTCAGTATTATTTGATCCAGGATCTACGTATTCATATGTGTCATCTCTATTTGCTCCATTCCTGGGTGTTTTTCGTGAATCCTTGAGTACTCTTGTTTATGTGTCCACTCTTGTGGGCAATTCTATTGTCGTGAATCGGATCTACCGGTCCTGTATTATTATATTCTGTGGTTATAAAACTAGAGCAGATCTCTTATTGCTTGAGATGACCAATTTTGAAATTATTCTGGGTATGGACTGGTTATCTCCATATCATGCTATTCTAGATTGTCATGCCAAGACTGTTACCTTGGCTATTCCAGCATTGCCTAAGCTGGAGTGGAAGGGTTCACCTGTTAGTTCATTTAATCGAGTTATTTCTTTTATAAAGGCTCAACACATGGTTGAGAAGGGTTGTTTGGCTTATCTAGCCTATGTTCGGGATACTACTACAAAGACTCCGGCTATTGATTCAGTGCCTGTAGTTCAGGAGTTCCCTGATGTATTTCCGTCAGATCTTCCAGGTATGCCACCTGATCGTGATATTGATTTCTGTATTGACTTGGCTTCAGATACCCAACCTATATCTATCCCACCGTATCGCATGGCTCCGAAAGAATTGAAAGAATTGAAAGAACAGCTTGAAGAGTTACTAGCTAAAGGGTTTGTCAGACCGAGTGTATCGCCTTGGGGTGCACCAGTATTATTTGTGAAAAGGAAGGATGGAACAATGCGGATGTGTATTGATTATCACCAATTGAACAAAGTCACTATTAAGAACAAGTACCCGTTGCCGCGTATTGATGATCTATTTGACCAGTTGCAGGGTGCTAGGGTGTTCTCTAAGATCGACTTGAGGTCGGGGTACCATCAGTTGAAGATTCGGGATTCGGATGTTCCGAAGACTGCTTTCCGTACTAGATATGGTCATTATGAGTTTCTGGTAATGTCTTTTGGTTTAACTAATGCCCCGACAGTGTTTATGGATCTGATGAGCAGGGTATTTAGGCCATATATTGACTCATTTGTCATTGTCTTCATTGATGACATTTTGATCTACTCACGTAGTAAGGAGGAGCATGAGCAGCATATGAGAGTAGTGCTTCAGACATTGCGGGAACAAAAGTTATATGCTAAGTTCTCTAAATGTGAGTTTTGGCTAGAGTCTGTAGCATTTTTGGGACATATCGTATCGGGCGAAGGTATTAAAGTTGATCCCAAAAAGATTGAGGCAGTTCAGAATTGGCATCGTCCCACTTCGGCGACGGAGATCAGGAGTTTTCTGGGTTTGGCAGGTTATTATTGTCGGTTCGTGGATGGTTTTTCATCTATTGCAGCACCTTTGACCAAATTAACCCAGAAGGGTGCTCCATTCTGATGGTCCGATGATTGTGAGGTGAGCTTTTAGAAGCTTAAGACATCATTGACTACAACACCAGTGTTAATGTTGCCTCCGGGTCGGGGATGTATACAGTGTATTGCGACGCTTCGCGCATTGGCTTGGGTTGTGTATTGATGCAGGAAGGGCAAGTTATTGCATATGTTTCACGTCAGCTGAAGCCCCACGAAAAGAATTATCCGGTACATGATTTGGAGTTAGCTGCGATTGTTCACGCTCTTAAGATTTGGAGGCATTATCTTTATGGGGTGTCTTGTGAAGTTTACACTGATCATCATAGTTTGCAGCATTTGTTCAAGCAGAGGGACCTAAATTTGAGACATCGCAGATGGCTGGAGTTACTAAAAGATTATGATATTACTATCCTGTATCATCCGGGCAAAGCAAATATGGTTGCAGATGCCTTGAGCAGAAAGGCGGAGAGTATGGGTAGTTTGGCTTTCATTTCAGCAGAGGAAAGGCCATTAGCCTCAGATATTCAATCCTTGGCTAACAAACTTGTGAGGCTGGATATTTCAGAGCCCAGCCGAGTTCTTGCATGTGTGGTGGCCCAATCTTCACTATTTGAGCAGATCAAGGCTCACCAGTACGATGACCCATACTTGATGGTTCTTCGTGAAACGGTACTACGAGGTGGTGCCAAGAAAGTTACTATTAGAGCGGATGGTGTTCTGCGACTCCAGGATCGTCTATGTGTTCCTAACATGGATGGACTGAGGAAAAAGATCCTGGAAGAGGAGCACAGTTCTCGGTATTCTATTCATCCAGGTGCTACTAAGATGTATCGTGACTTGAGGCAACATTGTTGGTGGCGACGAATGAAAAAGGACATAGTTGAGTATGTATTTAGGTGTCTAAATTGCCAGCAAGTTAAATATGAGCACCAGAGGCCAGGTGGCCTACTTCAGCAGATGACCATACCAGAGTGGAAATGAGAACGAATTACTATGGATTTTGAGGTTGGGTTGCCGCGGACCTTGAGGAAGTTTGATGCAGTTTGGCTGATTATTGACAGGTTGACTAAGTCGGCACATTTTATTCCTATTGTGACTACGTATACTTCAGAGAGGTTGGCCCAGATTTATATTCAGGAGATAGTTCGGTTGCACGGTGTGCCAATTTCTATCATATCAGATAGAGGTCCTCAATTTACTTCACATTTCTGGAGAGCAGTACAGAGTGAGTTGGGGACCCATGTAGAGCTCAGCACAGCCTTTCATCCGCAGACCGATGGACACTCAGAGAGGACAATTCATATTTTGGAGGATATGCTCAGGGCATGTGTGATTGACTTTGGAGGTCAATGGAATCGTTTCCTGCCTTTGGCCGAGTTTGCTTATAATAATTGTTACCAATCCAGCATCGAGATGGCTCCATTTGAGGCTTTATATGGTCGGTGATGTCGTTCACCTATCGGATGGTTTGAGCCAGGTGAGGCTAAGTTATATGGTACTGATTTGGTGAGGTATGCCTTGGAAAAGGTAAAGTTGATTCAGGAGCGACTTCGTACAGCACAGTCCAAACAAAAGAGTTACGCAGATCAGAAAGCGCGTGATATATCATTTATGGTAGGTGAAAAAGTTCTCTTGAAAGTTTCGCCGATGAAGGGAATTTTGAGATTCGGGAAGAAGGGCAAGTTGAGCCCAAGGTTTATAGGCCCATTTTAGGTGTTGAAACGAGTTGGGGAGATTGCTTATGAGCTTGCATTGTCTCCTAGCCTATCGGGAGTTCATCTGGTTTTTCACGTATCTATGCTCTGGAAGTATCATGCCGACCTATCACATGTGTTAGACTACAACACAGTTCATCTAGATAACAGCTTGGGTTATGAAGAATAACTAATTGCCATTGTTGATAAACAGGTTCGCCAGTTGAGGTCCAAGAGGATTTCTGCAGTAAAAGTCCAGTGGAGGGGCCAACCAGTCGAGGAAGTGACTTGGGAGGCCGAGGAAAATATGCGGAGCAGATATCCAGACTTATTCAGCACTTCAGGTATAATTCTAAACCCGTTCGAGGACGAACGTTTGTTTAAGAGGTGGAGAATGTAATGACCCAACCGGTCATTTTAACTTTTATAACCCCGTTCCCTAAAATAAAACTTCCCGTAGGTGCTTGTAATGATTTATGACTTGCGGGGATGGTTGGTTCGGGATTTGGAAGTGTTTGGGGTGAAACCGGAACATTTGGTCCCTTAAGTTGGCCTTAAAGTGCTAAGTTCGACTTCGGTCAACATTTTTAGAAAATGACCCCGGAATAGAATTTTGATGATTTCAACAGCTCCGTATGGTGATTTTGGACTTAGGAGCGTGTTCGGAATTTTATTTGGAAGTCCGTAGTTAAATTAGGCATGAAATGGCTAAAAACAAGAATTTAAGTTTGGAAGTTTGACCGATGAGTTGACTATTTGATACCGGAGTCGAAATATAGTTCCGAAAATTTTCATAGCTCCGTTATGTAATTTATGACTTGTGTGTAAAATTTGAGGTCAATCTTAGTTGATATGATAGGTTCCGACATTGAATGTATAAGTTGAAAACTCTTAGTTTTATTAAGCTTGAATTGGGGTATGATTCATGGTTTTAGCGTTGTTTGATATGATTTAGAGGTTTGACTAAGTTCGTATGATGTTGTAGGACTTGTTGGTATATTTGGTTGAGGTCCCGAGGGCCTCGGGTGAGTTTTGGATGGTTAACGGATCAAAAATTTGAGTTAAAAAGCTGCTGCAATTTTTCCTCTTCTGTTGGACAGTCTGGGCTGTGATCGAGCCCACATATCGAGCCAGATATCGAGCCCAGATATCGAGCCCAGATATCGAGCCAGATATCGAGCCCAGATATCGAGCCAGATATCGAGCCAGATATCGAGCCCAGGTATCGAGCCCAGGGTTGACGAGGTACGGGCTCGAGCTAGTGTATCGAAGCCATGATCGAAGGTCCAGCTCGAGTGCCATGATCGAAGGCAAGGCTTGAGGGCCAGGATCGAGACCCAAGATCGAGGGTCACAATCGAAGGCTCAAGCTCGATGCCATGATTGAGGCTATGATCGAAGGCCCAACCTCGATGCCCTGATCGAGGCCATGACCAAGGTCCAGGCTCGAGCCTGTGATCGAAGCCGCGATCGAGGCCCAGTTCGAGGACCAATTCCGAAGGCTGCTGGGAAGTTTTATAAAAAGAGGGCATTCGTCCCATTTGCCATTTTTGATGAACTTGAGCTTGAGCAGAGACGACTTTTGGCAGATTTTCAAGGGAAAAACATTGGGGTAAGTGATTCTAACTCGTATTTGGTCCACATAGACAAGTATATCATTGTTTTCACAATTTAAGTAATGTTTTGAGATTGAAATTTGGAAAAGTTTAGAAATCTCATAGAAACAAAAATTTGAGATTTCGGTATCGATTCGGAGTCGGATTTGAGTGAAACTGGTATGGTTGGACTCGTAATTGAATGGGTTGTCGGATTTCATAACTTTTGCCGGATTTCGAGATGTGGGCCTCGCGGGCGAATCTTTAATTAATTTCGGGATCTTTTCTTTAAAATGTAGTATTTTCTTATAGAATTGATTTCTACAATATTTAGTGATTGTATCGAATTATTTTGGCTAGATTCAAACCAGACGGAGTTGGATAATCGTGGAAATGGCAAAATTGTGGATTAAATTCGAGCAAGACGAAGTAAGTCTCTTGTCTAATCTTGTGAGGGGGAAATTACCTCATAGGTGATTAAAATTGAATAATTGTTACTAATTGCGGGGGCTATGTACGCACGAGATGACGAGAGTCCGTGCGTAGCTACTATAAATGCTAAAGTTCAGGTAGTTTAAGACTCAAAGCATGAATTATTTGTATGAATTGTATTCTTTATTAATTAAAATAATTGATGTATATATTGTGAATTGTTATGGAAAGTAGAAAAATATGAAATTTTCATATGCTTAATTTTTGTTTAAATTAATTATTTGTTAAAATAAATTATTCTTCTCCCAAATTCATCTTATAATAAATATACTCTCCTTCTGGAGGCACATAAGAAAATGTCCTTCTTTCTTGTGGAGCGGGCCGAACACCTCGGCAGGATAGATGCATCTATGGATCGCGCCGCACGTTCCTCGGCAGTGTACACGACACTCTGGATCGGGCCGTACGTCCTCGGCAGAAATCGTGCTTAATAATAATAATTACACGATACTTTAATAATTTATTTCAGCTTGTGAAGCTAATTAATAAATTGAAAAATCCTTGGAATTTAATGAATTATTATTCTTGCTTGTTTAGGAATTAATTGTTACTCCTGTAAATGAGATTTAATTGATAAATTGGAATTTATTTGAATTGAAGGAATTTAATTAATATATTGAGAATTGTTACATTTGAAGGAATTTGATTATTTCCGCTGATTAAATAAATTATTGTAAATTCTGTAAATCATGCTGATTTAAATATCCTAGTTTTATTTCAATTATTATTGACCCATAGTGAGTGTCAAAGTCGGCCATCTCGTCTCTACCACTTCGAGATTAGGCTTGATACTTACTGGGTACACGCTGTTTACGTACTCATACTACACTTGCTGCACTTTTTGTGCAGGATCTGAGACAGGTACTAGTGGAGGACCTATCATCACATACCCACGTCATCCCGATGCATAGTGGTGAGCTGCCTTTCTGAGCCGTTCTGCAGCTACCAGTGTCTCTTCTGATATTTATATTCTGTCTATTTCATTTCAGACAGTATTTGGAGTTTTGTATAATCTACTAGATGCTCATGCACTTGTGACGCCGGGTCTTGGCATACACATATTGGTAGAAATTTGTATTTTATTATTTTCTTGGAATAAAAGTTTAACCAATGTACGTTTGACTTATTAGTTGGCTTGCCTAGCTGTAGTGTTGGGCTCCATCATGACCTATAGGTGAAATTGGGTCGTGACAATAACTCATAAGGAAGAACGATCTCTGGCAGTGAATTATCCAGCCTGCGTAACGAATAAAGCGGCTGAATAGGTGCTATAACACCTACCTCAGGGATGAAAACAAAGCACACAAAATGAGTGTAAGGAACTGACGAGTGCAAAACACACACTTAAATTGTACTCACTAGTCAAAGATAGTATAGTAAAATTATTGTATCCATATGGATTGGATTTAAGCAGTATTCTCGTAGTTCGTAGCTAAATTGCTATCCAGGAGGATCAACAGTTGAGATTTATATAATTAATAATCTAAAGTCTACAGCTATTGACTAATGACAATCGCAACAAAGGTAAGCAAGGAAGTTATCAATAGGAGAAAATAGGGTTTTGACGGAATAAGTGCAAGATAATTGTCCGGGATATAACTCTAGATAATTCACTTCTAATGTTCAAGTGAGTCTCTCGAATTCACTTAATTATCAGTACAAATATTTAGTAGAAACTCCTCTCTTGATTAAGTCTCAACCTCACAATATGAACCAATTTAAGCTCGGTGAAGATATGCAAGAATTCGTAATGGATTGATGTTTAGGAGAACCTCTTTCGATTATCCTCCTAACTAGGTTTAATCAAGGATTCAACTAGCCTCTTTCGATTATTTAGAAGAATCTATGAACTCAACCAACAACATAGTGCAAATATATCACAAGTTATGCCTCTTTCGATTACAAGAACAAGTGAACATAGATGGAATAATTAAATCTTCCGAAAATGATTCAAATACATAAACATAGAGTTATAATGCACAAACAACCATCAATACACCAAATCCATCAAAACCCAAAAGGTTCTACTCCATAGACAAAGGGTAGTTCTTCACAAATGAAACAAAAATAGAGGAAAACATAAATACAATCCAAACCCGGATTTGAGTGAGGAAGGATGGATGAATCCTTGTGCTCTTGCTTCTCCTTCTTCTCCTAAGCTTCCCTAGGTCTAATGTACGTCAAAAGTCTGTCAAAAATGGTGATTTGGGGTATTTAATCCGCCCCCAAAGCAAATCCCGGATGAAACTACCCTTTCTTAATGAAATAGGACTTTTCCTGGATAGGACATGCGCGACCGCGCATTTGGTCACACACTTTGCACAACATTCTTCCCCAAGTGCGCGCCCAGTGCGCGACCGCGCACTTGGTAGCGCACCTGGGTTGTATAAGTTAGGAATTTGGGAAAGTGTAAAGCATAAAAGTTATATCCCTTTTAAATAGATTTCCAACGATATATTGTGGAGACCAAACAGAGTTCCGAGCAAAATGTTACTGCATTTTACTGGACACTGTGCAATATACCTACTCGATTCTTCGTTTCGTTCCACTATCATCCGTTGATCCCTGAACTCAATCCCGACTTAATCCTTGGGCTTTTACTCAGACTTCAAAGCTCCAAAATAGCATGAATTCATGCCACAATATCTAAATAGCTCAGAATCACTCCTATAGGGCATAAAACACACAATAAGTGCAAAACACACCTAATTAAAGCTCAACATAAGTAAAGTGCAGTGAATTGGAGTGAAATAAGCGACTAAAACATGGGATTATAGCCTACCATCAACACCCCACACTTAAACCATTGCTCGCCCTCGAGCAATCAAACTACAATTCATAAAGACATGATCTTTTTAAACAACTCTCCTAACTCATCACACCAAGAATATTAGAAAAGATTAAGTACAAAACCGTGACATCCTCGCCTCAAGAGTTGACTCAACAACACCATGCATTTTTCACAACCTACTCACTTACTCTAACACAGAGGTCAATGACATTACCATTCCTTCATGAATCAAGTGCCCTCACACAAGAATAGAGAGTAGTTCCACAAACAATAAAGTTTAAGAACAATTAGGAACTCAAGATAGGAAGAATTCGCTCACTCTCAGAACAACATTCATGTGCAACAAAAGATGTTCCATAAGCTTGCCCATAGTTTACTACTCTAATAATTGATCTTATTCAGTCAAGGATCAAGTAGGACTTTAATTGATTGTAATGTAGGTTGCGGGACGGGTAGGATACATTTGGATATATTGACTACACCTCCCTAGGCACTTTAATACATACAATTGACCGTTCAAAACCCCACACTTATGTCAAACCATAAATCCCTCTTCACATCAATATATATTAACTCCCTACTTCTTTAAGCACAATTACATCAAGTAACCACTATCAAGGAATATTGTTCACAATCATACACTTATTGTGATGACCCAAAAGGTCATCTTATATTTTAGAACTCGAATCTACACTCTTAAGCTTTAAAAATCTCATTTTTACCCTCCTCGATTTATGTGTGCAGTCCGGGCATATTTCCGGAAAAAATTTATGTTAAAATTGATGAAAATAAGAATTTTTGCCTTAAAAGTTGATTTTAGTTGACTTCGGTCAACATTTTTGGTAAACAGGCCCGGATCTGTATTTTGACGATCCCGGTGGGTCCGTATCGAATTATGGGGCTTGGGCGTTTGCCCAGAATCGAATTCGGAGGTCCCTAGCTCTAGTTATGAATTTTTGATGAAACTTTAAAAGTTTGAAAATTAATTGTCTTTAAGAATTGGTTGATGTTTGGATTTATTGATACCGAGTCCGTATTTTGATTCCGGAGCCCAGTATAGGTCCAATATAATATTCATGACTTATCTGTGAAATTTTGTGAGAAACAGAGTTGATTTGACGTGATTCGGACATCCGGTTGTGGAAATAGAAATTTTAAAGCTTTCTTGAAAATTTCATTCGATTTGGTGCTAAATTTGTAGTTCTAGGTGTTATTTTGGCGATTTGATCGTGCGAGCAAGTTCGTATGATATTTTTAGACTTGTGTGCATGTTTAGTTTGGAGCCTCGAGGGCTCGGGTGAGTTTCGGATAGGCTACGGGATGTTTTGGACTTAGAAAATCTGGTATTTTTGATGTATCTAGTGTTTGCTATGTTGTGTTTCCCGATCGCGTAGTCACTCTCGCGATCGCGAATGGGAAACTGGGCTAGGGAGGATTTTACTCTATGCGAACGCAAGACCATGGTCGCGATTTCGTAGCATTGGGGGGAGTTGCTCTACGCGAACGCGACCCGTCGAACACGAACGCGAACGTGTAGCTTTAGCTAGGATGGGCAGGAGATATGGGAAACTCTATGCGAATGTGAGCCTTCTCTCGCAAATGCGAAGGAAAGGCGGGCTAAGCCTTCGCGAACGCGTACAGCTTTCCACGATCGCGTAAGTCCTTAGGAGGTTGCTCTTCGCGAACGCGACAGTGTTCACGCAATCGCGATGAATAACGTCACCCAGCACGGGGATTTAGCCATAAATTTATTTTTTTCTCAAAAACCAAACGGACTAGAGGCGATTTGCAAGAGTTATTTTCTTCCCCAAAGTGTTGGTAAGTGATTCTAAACCATTTTCTTTCAATTACCCATTTCATTTCATAAATTTTCAACTTAAAATCTAGAGTTTTCATGGTAGAATTAGGGGTTTGGGTAGAAACTAGGGATTTCGGAAATTTGGGGATTTAGACCTCAATTTGAGGTCGGATTAAAAAACCAATTATATATCCAGGCTCGGGGGTAAATGGGTAAATGAATTTTGGTCCGAACCTCGGGTTTTGACCAAGCAGGCCCGAGGTCGATTTTTGACTTTTTGGAGAAAAATTTGGAAAATTTAATTTATGCAATATAATTGATTCCTTTAGCAATATTTGATATTATTGAGACTTTTTGAATAGATACGAGTGGTTTGGAGGTGAATTCTGGAGGGAAAGCTGTGATTGAGAATTAAGTGGCCTTCGGAGCAAGGTAAGTGTTGTGTCTAACTTTGACTTGAGGGAATTAGGAACCTCAGACTATTTGTTACGTGAAATTCATGTGAACGACGTATATGTGAGGTGATGAGTACTTATGTGCTGCCAATTTACTTGTTTTCCCCGTTTCTCCCGTTTTTCTTATATTGTCTCTTTCCTATGCCTAATTACTACGTGTTTATACTAGTGTTGTTAAATTGATCGTTCTTATCATGTTTACGGATTTTCTGGTGATAATCGAGTATTTATTTCAAAGTTGAGATTGATATTGTCGAACCAAATGTTGAAGTAAGGCTTGTACTTGTTATTCTATCTCCCTGTTGTTATTTATGCATTGCATTATGGTAAGAGAGAGTGTTAATGCACGAAGGGTGATGCCGTGCCATATTGTGAGTGTAAAAGCACGAAGGGTGATGCCGTGCCATATCATTCTGTTGTAGTTCCTTATCTCGTATTTCCCCCAACATGTTTCCCCCCTCCCGATATTTCCTGTCTAGCTCTTCATTACTATTATTTGTATATACACTGTTAAATTGTACAAGTTGATTTGTAGGTGCCTTACCGCACTCTGCACTTTCTGTGCAGATTTTGGTACCGGCTCGGGTTGATCAAGATTTTGCTATTGGACCGCTATCTGGAGACTCAAGGTAGATCTGTCGGTGTTCACAGACCATGAAGTCCCCGTCTATCTTTTCTGTTCTACTGTTTCTTTCATTCAGATAGTTGTATTTCTTTCAGACTATTACTTGTAGTGAATTCTAGAATGCTCATGAATTGTGACTCCATATCCGGGTAGTAGAAATTAATGCAGTTTTTATATTATTCCGCACTCATTATATTTCATCTTAGCTAATTGTTATTATTTACTTAATGTAATAAGGATTGGTTTAATGATTCTCTAACGTTGGCTTGCCTAGTAAGAGAATTGTTAGGCGCCATCACGGTCCCGACGGTGGAAAATTCCAGGTTGTGACAAGTTGGTATGTGAGCTCTAGGTTGCCTAGGTCTCATGATTCATGAGCAAGCTTAGTAGAGTCTGGAGGATCAGTACTGAGACGTCTGTGCTTATCTTCCAGAGGCTATAAAGTTTAGGAACAAATTTCAGTTATATTCTTCTCTGTCGTGCGATTTTGTTTTCTCAATACTGATTGAACTCTTCTACTTTTATTCTCTCGCAAATAGCGAGAACACGTACCGCTTCCTCAACTGAGCAACAGCCAGATCCTCCAGTGGCACCTCCTACGCGGGGCAGAGGTCGAGGCAGAGGTCGAGGTAGGGGCAGGGCTCAGCCTAGAGCCCGAGAAGCAGCCCCAGCAATGGAGCCTCAGATAGAGCTCGACGAGGAGGTTCCAGCCCAGACTGTTCCTGCTGGACCGGCTCAGGTTCCGGAGGGGTTCATTGCCACCCCAGTACTTTAGGATGCTTTGGTCTATTTGGTGGGCCTTATGGAGAGTGTAGCCCAGACTGGTGCATTTCCCAAGGCACCAGCCATCTTTTGGGCTGGAGGAGGAGTCCGGACTCCTACTACTCCTGCTCCAGAGCAGATAGCTCCCCAGTATCAGGTTCCAGTAGCTCATCCAGTCGTAGTAGTTTAGCCGTTGTTGCGCCACAGACCGGTGACGGGTCAGCTATGTCTTCTGAGGTAGTTGGACAGGTTTACCAAGCTCTTCCCAGTTCACTTCAGTGGTGCTCCTTCAGAGGATCCCCAGGAGTATCTCGATAGTTGTCACGAGGTTCTACGGAACATGGGTATAGTGGAGACCAATAGGGTCGATTTTGCTTCATTTCAGATGATTGGTTCCGCCAAGAAATGGTGGAGAGATTATTTGTTGACCAGACCAGTTGGGTCGCCTACTCTTACTTGGGACCAGTTCTCTCAGCTCTTCATAGAGAAGTTTCCGCCTATCACATTGAGAGAGGAGCGTCGCCATCAGTTTGAGCATCTCCAGCAGGGCAGTATGACTGTTACTCAGTATGAGACCCGTTTTGTGGACTTGGCCCGTCATGCTATTCTTCTGCTTCCCACCGAGAGAGAGAGGGTGAGGAGGTTTATTGATGGACTTGCTCAGCCTATCAGATTGTAGATGGCTAAGGAGACTGGGAGTGAGATTTCTTTTCAGGTGGCTGCTAATGTCACCAGACGAGTCGAGATGGTTCTTGCTCAGGGAGGTCAAGGGTCTGACAAGAGACCTCGTTACTCCGGTGAGTTCAGTGGTGCCTCATCTAGAGGCAGGGGTACATTTGGTAGAGGCCATCCTCCCACGCCGTTTCATTCAGCACTCCAGGCATCCCACGGTGCCTCAGGTGGTCGTGGTCCTCATATGCCTTATTCCGACCAGTTAGCTTACAGTGCACCACCAACTCCTATTAGTGCACCTCCACTCCAGAGTTATCAGGGTGGTTACTCAGGTCAACAAGGTCAGTTTCAGGGTCAACAGTTACAGCAGCCAAGGTTATGTCATACTTGTGGTGATCCGAGGAACATTGCTAGATTTTGCCTTCGGGCAACTGGCAGCTCACAGTATAAAAGTTCTCGTGCCATGGTTCTGGCACCAGTTGTTGCACCACCTACTCAGCCAACCAGAGGCAGGGGTCAGGAAGCCCGAGGTAGATGCCAGACTGTTAGAGGTGGAGGTCAGGCCATTAGAGGTGGAGACCAACCAACTAGAGGCCATCCCAAAGACATAGTTCAGGGTGGTGGGGCCCAGCCCCGGTGTTATATTTTTCCAGCCAGGCCTGAGACTGAGTCATCTGACGCTGTTATCACAGGTATTATTTCAGTTTGCAGTAAAGACACTTCAGTTCTATTTGATCCGGGGTCTACTTACTCCTATGTGTCATCCTATTTTGCTTCATATTTGGTTGTGCCCCGTGATTATTTGAGTGCTCTTGTGTATGTGTCCACACCAGTAGGAGATGATACTATTGTAGATCATGTTTATCATTCGTGTGTGGTCACCATTGGGAGTCTTGAGACTCGTGTAGATCTTCTACTTCTCTATATGGTTGATTTTGATGTCATACTGGGTATGGGTTGGCTATCACCTTATCATGCTATATTAGATTGTCACGCCAAGACGGTGACCTTAGCTTTGCAGGGGTTGCCTCAATTAGAGTGGAAAGGGACTCTTGACCATTCTACCAGTAGGGTCATCTCTTATGTGAAGGCTCGGCATATGGTCCAGAAGGGGTGTCTAGCTTATTTGGCTTATGTCCGCGATTCTAGTGCGAAGGTTCCTTCCATGGATTCAGTGCCAGTTGTTCGTGAGTTTCCAGAGGCGTTTCCTGCAGACATGCTGGGCATGCCACCCGACAGGGATATTGATTTCTGCATTGATTTGTCTCCGTACACTCAGCCCATTTCCATTCCGCCATACCGAATGGCCCTGCCAGAGTTGAAAGAATTAAAGGAATAATTGCAAGATTTTCTTGATAAGGGCTTCATTAGACCTAGTGTCTCGCTCTGGGGTGCACGCGTGTTGTTTGTGAAGAAGAAAGATGGATCGATGAGGATGTGCATAGATTATCGGCAGTTGAACAAAGTCACCATCAAGAACAAGTATCCATTGCCGAGGATTGATGATTTATTTGATCAGCTTCAGGGTGCCAAGGTGTTTTCAAAGATTGATTTGAGATCTGGCTACCATCAGTTGAGGATTAGGGCATCCGATGTCCCTAAGACAGTTTTTTGGACTCGGTATGGGAACTACGAGTTTCTAGTTATGTCATTTTGGCTGAGAAATGCTCCCGCAGAATTCATGGATTTGATGAACCGGGTGTTCAAGCCCTACTTGGATTCCTTTGTGATTGTGTTTATTGATGATATCTTGGTCTACTCCTACAGCCGAGAGGAGCATGAGCAGCACCTTCGGATCATTTTTCACACTCTGAGAGACAACCATTTATATGCTAAGTTCTCAAAATATGAGTTTTGGTTGAGTTTAGTTACTTTCTTGGGTCACGTTGTATCAGCAGAGGGTATTCAGGTGGATCCTAGGAAGATTGAGGCAGTTCAGAACTGGCCTAGACCCACATCAGCTACAGAGATCCGTAGTTTCCTGGGTTTGGCGGGCTACTACCGTCGATTTGTGTAGGGGTTTTCATCCATAGCAGCCCCGTTGACCAGGTTGACCCAGAAGGGTGCCCCGTTCAGGTGGTCAGACGAGTGTGAGGTGAGCTTCCAGAAGCTCAAGACAGCTTTGACTACGACACTGGTATTGGTGTTACCCACAGGTTCAGGATCTTATACAGTATATTGTGACGCATCTCGTATTGGCATGGGTGCGGTATTGATGCAGGGTGGCAAGGTTATTGCATATGCTTCGCGGCAGTTGAAGATTCACGACAAGAATTATCTTGTTCATGATCTAGATCTGGTAGCCATTGTTCACGCGTTG
Source organism: Nicotiana tabacum (assembly GCF_000715075.1). Taxonomy (NCBI): domain Eukaryota; kingdom Viridiplantae; phylum Streptophyta; class Magnoliopsida; order Solanales; family Solanaceae; genus Nicotiana; species Nicotiana tabacum. The sequence continues at coordinate 112,588,507 of NC_134088.1, read as the reverse complement.
AAGATTTGGAGGCACTGTCTTTACGGCGTGCCATGTGAGGTATTCACGGATCATCGGAGCTTGTGGTATTTGTTCAAGCAAAAGGAGCTCAATTTGAGGCAGAGGAGGTGGTTAGAACTATTGAAAGACTATGATATCACCATATTGTATCATACCGGGAAGGCCAATGTGGTGGCCGATGCTTTGAGTAGAAAGTCAGCTAGTATGGGTAGCCTTGCTTATATTCTAGTTGGTGAGAGACCGCATGCATTGGATGTTCAGGCCCTGGCCAATCATTTCATGAGGTTGGATGTTTCTGAGCCCAGCTGTGTTCTAGCTTGTACAGTTGCTCGGTCTTCTTTGTTTGAGCTCATCAGAGATTGGCAGGATGACGATCTTTATTTACTTATCCTTGGAGACACAATGTGACACGGTGGTTCCAAGCAGGTTACTGTTGGAGATGACGGAGTTTTGAGGATGCAGGGTCGTATTTGTGTGCCTAATGTGGATGGACTTCGTGAGTTAATTCTTGAGGAGGCCCATAGTTCCAGGTATTCTATTCATCCAGGTGCCGCCAAGATGTATCAGGACTTGCGGCAATATTATTAGTGGATGAGGATGAAGAAAGACATAGTTGCATATGTAGCTCGGTGTCTAAATTTCCAGCAAGTAAAGTACAAGCATCAGAGACCTGGTGGTTTGCTTCAGAAGATAGAGATTCCTGAGTGAAAGTGGGAGCGTATCACTATGGATTTTGTTGTTGGACTCCCATAGACTCAGAGGAAGTTCGATGCAGTTTGGGTCATTATGGACAGGCTGACTAAGTCAACGTACTTTACTCCTATTGCGGTTTCATATTCTTCAGAGAGGTTGGACAAGATTTATATCCGCGAGATCGTCCTTCTTCACGGTGTGCCCGTGTCTATCATTTTTGATCGAGGTACGTAGTTCACCTCGCACTTCTGGAGGGAAGTACAACGTGAGTTGGGTACGCGAGTTGAGTTGAGCATAACATTTCATCCTCAGACGGACGGGCAGTCCAAGCGCACTATTCAGATCTTGGAGGATATGCTCCGCGCATATGTTATAGACTTTGGAGGAGCATGGGATCAGTTCTTTCCCCTTGCAAAGTTCGCCTACAATAACAACTACCTGTCGAGCATTCAGATGGCTCCCTATGAGGCATTATATGGTAGGCGGTGCCGATCGTCAGTTGGGTGGTTCGAGCCGGGGGAGGCTCGGTTGTTGGGCACAAACTCAGTACAAGATGCCTTGGATAAGGTCAAGATTATTCAGGATTGACTTCGCCCAGCTCAGTCCAGGCAGAAGAGTTATGCCAGCCGCAGAGTTTGTGATGTTGTATTCATGGTCGGAGAGAGAGTGTTGCTTCGGGTATCACCCATGAAGGGTGTAATGAGATTCGGAAAGAAGGGCAAGTTGAGCCCTAGGTATATAGGACCTTTTGAGATTCTAGAGAGGGTAGGAAAGGTGGCTTACAGGCTTGCATTGCCACCGGGGTTATCATCAGTTCATCCGGTGTTCCATGTGTCCATGCTCCGAAAGTATCATGGCGATCCGTCCCATGTGTTCGATTTTAACTCTATCCAGTTGGACAAGGATTTGACTTACGAGGAGGAGCCGGTGGCTATTCTAGCCTGGCAAGTTCGCTAGTTGAGATTAAAGAGTTACCCTTCAGTTCGAGTGCAGTGGAGAGGTCAGCCTGTTGAGGCAGTTAATTGGGAGTCCAAGTCCAATATGCGGAGTAGATATCCCCACCTTTTCACCAGCTCAGATACTTTTCTATGTTCGTTTGAGGATGAATAGTTGTTTTAGAGGTGGAGTATATGATGACCCAAAAGGTCATCTTATGTTTTAGAACTCGAAGCTGCACTGTTAAGCTTTAAAAATCTCATTTTTACCCTTCTCCATTTACTTGTGCAGTCCGGGCGTGTTTCTGGAAAATTTTTATGTTGAAAATTGATGAAAATAAGAATTTTTACCTTAAAAGTTGATTTTAATTGACTTTGGTCAACATTTTTGGTAAACAGGCCCGGATCCATATTTTGACAGTCCCAGTGGGTCCATATCAAATTATGGGACTTGGGCGTATGCCTAGAATCGAATTCGGAGGTCCCTAGCTCGAGTTATGAATTTTTGATGAAAATTTAAAAGTCTGAAAATTAATTATTTTCTGAAGCCCGGTATAGGTCCAATATAATAGTCATGACTTATCTGTGAAATTTGGTGAGAAACGGAGTTGATTTGACGTGATTCGGACATCCGGTTGTGGAAATAGGAATTTTAAAGCTTTCTTGAAAATTTTATTCGATTTGGTGCTAAATTAATAGTTCTAGGTGTTAGTTTGACAATTTGATCACGCGAGCAAGTTCGTATGATGTTTTTAGACTTGTGTGCATGTTTGGAGCCCCGAGGGCTCGGGTGAGTTTTGGATAGGCTACGGGATGTTTTGGACTTAGAAAATCTAGTATTTTTGTTGTATCTGGTGTCTGCTATATTGTGCTTCGCGATTGCATAGTTACTCACGCGATAGCGAAGGGGAAACTGGACTGGGGAGGATTTTACTCTACGCGAACGCGAGACCATGGTCGCGAACGCGGTGCATTGGGGGGAGTTGCTCTACGCGAACGCAAACGCGTAGCTTTAGCTAGGCTGGATAGGGGACATGGGAAACTCTATGCGAACGCGAGCCTTCTCTTGCGAACGTGAAGGCAAGGCGGGCTAAGCCTTCGTGAATGCGTAAAGCCTCCCGCGATTGCGTAAGTCCTTAGGAGGCTGCTCTTCGCGAACGCGATAGTGTTCACGCGATCGCGATGAACACCATCGTCTAGCACTTAACAGAATCCAAAAACGGGGATTTAGCCATAAATTCATTCCTTCTCAAAAACCAAACGGACTGGAGGCGATTTTCAAGACTTAGTTTCTTCCGCAAAGTGTTTGTAAGTGATGCTAAACCATTTTCTTTCAATTACCCATTTCATTTCATAAAGTTTCAACCTAAAATCTAGAGTTTTCATGGTAGAATTTGGGATTTGGGTAGATTTCGGAAATTTGGGGATTTAGACCTCAATTTGAGGTCGGATTCCAAAACCAATTATATATCCGGGCTCGGGGGTAAATGGGTAAATGAATTTTGGTCCGAACCTCGGGTTTTGACCGAGCGGGCCCGGGGTCGATTTTTGACTTTTTGGAGGAAAATTTGAGAAATTTAATTTATGCAATATAATTGAATCCTTTAGCAATATTTGATATTATTGAGACATTTTTGAATAGATACGAGTGGTTTGGAGGTGAATTTTAGAGGGAAAGTTGTGGTTGAGAATTAAGTGGCCTTCGGAGCAAGGTAAGTGTTGTGTCTAACTTTGACTTGAGGGAATTAGGAACCTCAGACTATTTGTTACGTGAAATTCATGTGAGCGGAATATATGTGAGGTGGCGAGTACTTATGCGCCACCAATTTACCTATTTTTCCTGTTTCTCCTATTTTTCTTATATTGTCTCTTTCCTATGCCTAATTACTACGTGTTTATACTAGTGTTGTTAAATTGATTGTTCTTATCGTGTTTACGAATTTTCTGGTAATAATCGAGTATTTATTTCAAAGTTGAGATTGATATTACTGAACCAAATGTTGAAGTAAGGTTTGTACTTGTTATTCTATCTCCCTGTTGTTATTTATGCTTTGCATTATGGTAAGGGGGAGTATTAATGCACGAAGGGTGATGGGGTGCCATATTGTGAGTGTAAAAGCACGAAGGGTGATAGGGTGCCATATTGTGAGTGTTAATGCACGAAGGGTGATGCCGTGCCATGATATGAGAGTTAATGTATGAAGGGTGATGTCGTGTCGTTTCTATTATTTTTATGGTGAGATTGAGAGTAAAAGCACGAAGGGTGATGCCGTGCAATTTTTCTTTACTGTATTCGTTGTTTCTGTTGATTCATAGTATATTGGTTATTCCAGTTATCATTCTGTTGTAGTTCCTTATCTCGTATTTCCCCCAACATGTTTCCCCCTCCCGATATTTGCATATACACTGTTAAATTGTACGGTTTGATTTGTAGGTGCCTTGCCTTAGCCTCGTCACTACTTCGTCGAGGTTAGGCTCGACACTTACCAGTATATTTGGTCGGTTGTACTGATACTGCACTCTGCACTTTCTGTGCAGATTTTGGTACCGGCTCGGGTTGATCGAGATTTTGCTACTAGACCGCTATCCGGAGACTCAAGGTTGATCTGTCGGCGTTCACAGACCTTGAAGTCCCCGTCTATCTTTTCTGTTCTACTGTTTCTTTCATTCAGACAGTTGTATTTCTTTCAGACTATTACTTGTAGTGAATTCTAGAATGCTCGTGAATTATGACTCCAGATCCGGGTGGTAGAAATTAATGCAATATTTATATTATTCCGCACTCACTATATTTTATCTTAGCTAATTGTTGTTATTTACTTAATGGAATAATGATTGGTTTAATGATTCTCTAATGTTGGCTTGCCTAGCAAGTGAAATGTTAGGCGCCATCACGGTTCCGACGGTGGAAAATTCCGGGTTGTGACACTTATTATTTTCTTTCCTTTTAAATTCAAGTGGATCGTTCTTTTTCAAAATAGTGCACCTTTTTCCTTAGTTCAATAGTTCCACTCAAAAGCCAAACCAACCACCCCACACTTCAACTTTTACAAAGTTCATACAATTTCAAGTGCTCACGAGAGGTAAATGGTTCAAATATATGGTCAATTCAAATAAATGGGTAAGGCTTGTAATGTGGTTGCCAAAGAAACAAGATTATAGGCTCAAATGGGGTTAACTAAGATACATAAAAATTTGGTGGGTAAACATATATATCTAGCTCAACAAAGAAACACCTATATCACTTCCAAGACTAAATAAAACTACTATTTCGCTTTGCAAATACACGGGGCAAGTTCTACACATCAAATGCAATGCACAGAATACAAGAAACCTCACACACACATGGAACATAACTCACTCAGAATCAGACTCATTAATACACTATAATCAAAGTAGTTAAGCAAAGTTAAGATCGTACAATTTAAGGTGCTTATACAAGAGTCAAAAACTGAGCCTAAGCGTCACAACTAAAGCACTTATTATTATCAAGGCATAATGAAGTCAAGAGATATTGCTTTTTATTTAAAATCACAACACAAGGTTTCCTACTCCTAAAAAAACTAACTACACCCGGTTCAAACAGAACCCTTGGAAAAGAACCGCGACACAAAGAAAAACCAAGGGGAATTTATTATACTACCTAAAGAAAATTATAATTTTTTTTCGACTTTAAAAATTTCAATCAAAAGAAACGAAAACACACACAAGAAATGAAAATAACAGTTAATTACATATTTACATCCCCCACCCCACAATTTAAATTGTGGCATGTCCCCATGACACAAAAATAAAAAACAAGAGGTAAAGAAAACTCCCCTGGACTTTTTCCGTTTTCGAGAACTTGTGAACTCCACCCCTATTTCTGAATGCATTTTTCGATTTCGCTCCTCGAGATTCTTTATGGAGCTCATCAGGCCAAAGTCCTTTAGGAATTTTTGAAAGACCCACTCTTTTCTTTCTTTCATGGCCTCATTTTGAGCAGAGGATTATTCTTGTAGGATTATCCTTAACTTGCTTCTGCATTCATTTACAAGATCAATCCCTGCATATTCCTGTAAATCCCCAAAAACAAAATCCACATGATCAAGGTTAGAATAAGATAATGAAGAAGAAATGTCATGTGAGTGTTCCTCTTGTATGTCCAAGACCATTTGTTCTTCATTCTCTTCTAATAAAAATTATGGTTGTGGATAGGTGGATGCGGATTTGAACTCTTCTTTTATTGATGCACAATCAACCCAAGCCTCATCTTCAATCATCTCAGTTGAACAAGAGTCCTCTTGAAGAGTGAAAAACTCTCTCTGTAGATGTTCATCATCTCGGGTAGGCTCAATTTCACACGGTATCTCTTCCATATATTCACCATCACAATGCAATGAGCTTTCTGAAAGTGTACTTATTATTTGACTCACTTGCATTGTTAGGTTGTTAATGGCTTCAACATCTTGTGTAAACCAATCTTCCACCTTATTTATGAACTTGTACATAAGCTCTTCTAAACTACCATTCTCACCTTGAGGTGGTTGTCTCACTTCGCTTTCTTTCCAGTCATAATTAGGGTATTCATCCCAACCAGAGTCAGAATTGTACCCATATGAATCCTCATACCTGTACAAAGTGAGAGTGTTCAAAAGATGAATCATAGGAAGAATACCTACCTACTGGACAATCAACCCATAGATGATTTCCACCGTATTTAAAACACATAACAGACCGCTGATAGTGTTCAGCTGCTAACTCTTCAACCATTTTCTTAGTCTGGTTGTACTCCATCTTTACAACATTTAGAGTTCAATATCAAGAATATGCTCTTCAAGATTTCTTCAACAAAAAAAAAAATCTTTAAGAGAAGTTAACCAACTAAAAACAAAAGAAAAAAAAAGCTAATTCCTGAATTAGCACTACAAACTACTTCAAACACCATTGATTTCCAATCCCCGGCAACGACGCCAAATTTTGACGAGCACAAAACACACACTTAAATTGTGCTCACTAGTCAAAGATAGTATAGTAAAATTATCGTATCCACAGAGATTGAATTTAAATAATATTCTCATAGTTCTTAGCTAGATTGCTATCCAGGAGGATCAACAATTGAGATTTATATAATTAATAATCTAAAATCTACAGGTATTGACTAATGACAATCGCTACAAAGGTAAGCAAGGAAGTTATCAATGGGAGAAAATAGGGTTTTGACGGAATACGTGCAAGATAATTATCCAGGATATAACTCTAGATAATTCACTTCTAATGTTCAAGTGAGTCTCTCGAATTCACTTAATTATCAGTACAAATGTTTAGTAGAAATTTCTCTCTCGATTAAGTCTCAACCTCACAATATGAACCAATTTAAGCTCGGTGAAGATATGAAAGAATTCGTAATGGATTGGTCTTTAGGAGAACCTCTTTCGATTATCCTCCTAACTAGGTTTAATCAAGGATTCAACTAGCCTCTTTCGACTACTTAGAAGAATCTATGAACTCAACCAACAACATAGTGCAAATATATAACAAGTTATGCCTCTTTCGATTACAAGAACAAATAAACATATATGCAACAATTAAATCTTCCAAAAATGATTCAAATACATAAACATAGAGTTATAATCCACAAACAACCATCAATACACCAAATCCATCAAAACCCAAAAGGTTCTACCCTATATACATGGGGTAGTTCTTCACAAATGAAACAAAAATCGAGGAAAACATAAATACAATCCAAACCTGGATTTGAGTGAGGAAGGATGGATGAATCCTTCTGCTCTTGCTTCTCGTTCTTCTCCTAAGCTTCCCTAGGTCTAATGTATGTCAAAAGTCTGTCAAAATGGTGTTTTGGGGTATTTAATCTGCCCCTAAAGCAAATCCCGGATGCAACTACCCCTGCTTAGTGAAATAGGGCTTTTCCCGGATAGGACATGCGCGACCGCACACCTGGTCATGCACTTTGCACACCATTCCTCCCCAAGTGTGCGCCCAGTGCACGACCGCGCACTTGGTCGTGAACCTGGGTTGTATAATTTGGGAATTTGGGAAAGATTAAAGCATTAAAGTTGTAGATCTTTTAAATTGTTTTCTAACGATATATTGTGGAGCCCAAACGGAGTTTCGACCGAAACGTTATATATATTTTACTGGACACTGCGCAATATACCTGCTCGATTTTTTGTTTCGTTCCACTATCATCCGTTGATCCCCGAACTCGATCCCGACTTAATCCTTGGCCTTTTACTCAGATTTCAAAGCTCCAAAATTGCATGAATTCATGCCACAATATCTACATAGCTCGTAATCACTCCTACAGAGCATAAAATACATAATAAGTGCAAAACACGCCTAATTAAAGCTCAACATAATTAAAGTGCAGTGAATTGGAGTGCAATAAGCGACTAAAACACGTGATTATAGCCTACCATCAAGAACCATGCTCAACATCTCACTGTTGCAGCGTGCAAACCAATCCATCATGATACTGTTGCGGCGTGCAACCTGATTCAACTATGACATTGTTGAGGCATGCAACCCTATCCAAACATTATATACCCGTGGCGGTGTGCCACCCGACCCGTACATAATAATCAAGAAGAAAACACACATCAAACCCTAATGCTTATACTTACGAAATACCCGAATATCGATCACAAGCACGCCAAGTGCAAAAATACAACTCTGGGGAGACGGATATCGCAATACACCACAAACCCAAGCACAACTAAAGCGCGATGATGACCTGCATCTTGAGAACCATCCTGCTCATATAACACCACAAGCTACACGGGACCTCAACACATGGGCGAATAATCAAGCCGTCTCAATTCGTGGCAACTCCCACAGTTCATAACCAAAGGAATAGAGCGCCTTCCAGGCACAAACTCTCACATTAACGATAGTACCAGAATCTCCATACCTGATTTCGATTCCCCATTAATCAAATAACTAACACATCACACTTATACGACCTTCCTGTGGGATATGCTCCCACAACCTTCTGCATCAGGCAGCCAAATCTGAACATCAATGGCCATCGACCATGTTATTTCTACATTACTAGCCAAGCATCAACATTTCAATACCCCAACACTACTACCACAACATAGACCATCCCCCGACTACCCGGCAATAGTGCCACCATACACTGAACATTTAAATCCTACCCCGTTCCTTCGAGCTTGTGGCATTCTTATCAAAACCAAATCGCAACCTTGATCCTCAACTTCCAATTTCCATACCGCTCACCGCACTTATCATGCCTCTTCGCGATAATACACGTATTCACTATAACCCTCGAACTACTAGTAGAATAAACACTTCACTGGATATAAACCTTTCACTTAGCTCATTTCAGAAGGGCCGATACAAAATGCAACTGAATTCCCAAATCGTAGAAAAACACACCTCAAACCGTGATCAAATCCGTCATAACTCTTCCGGAATCCATTTACACAACAACGCCATTTGAATCAACTACCTCCCAAATCAATCAGGTCATGATGACTGCCAAGCCGCACGTACAACCACAAACCACATGTATAACTTCACACACTGAAGGAACTGATCATTGCCACAACTATTCCCATTCAACCACTACTAACCGACCCAACTTCTTTCAATGTACTCTTGACCTGTCTTAGAGATATAATAGCTCTATTAACAACATAACGAACTCAATCCACACTCATCCCGAGTGACCCGAATCGCGAGACCACATTGTCTCAATACCCATGAATCATCTCATACCCTATTCACGCGCACAATAGCATCTCCAACTGGTATACTCATTCTACATGATCTCCCACAAATCCGAAGCTATTTCTTACTTTCCTCCAATACCGCACCGCATACCTGATGATAACATAGAACACTCCAAGTCCCGTTCACAATCCACTGTAGAAACTCGATCCTTAACCACACAACGGACCCGAAATCCTAAGGTACTAGACTTAAATTCTTGAACTCACTGGACCATTGTTAAGAGTCACCCACTCTGACCCGGTCTCGAATATAACCAAACTCCATTGCTCTGCTTGCACCCGAATACCCTCTTAAAGAAGCAACCGAATGGATTCTTTTCCTTGAACATTACATCCACAAGAAGCATAAACTCTAAGTCTTCCCAAATCATGCACCTCAATCTATAAGGTGAAGTATAGCACCCATTCATCAAGTTCCTTGCTCAAATTACTCCTGATATTTTCTTTTATTAGTCATAAATGGTTCACTAATGCACTGATAGCTAGAAGTTGCACAAGCAGACAACCATGCAATCCAATCGTAGATGGTGGGGCTCCCCCACTTAGCTTTAAGCTACCATTACATAATGTAGAGCCCACCATGATTCCTCCTTCTCAATTACCGTGATCTCGCACTGTTAACCCTCCAAATTCTCGAAATCTTTTTGTTAATCTTTCCCTGAAAATTCTGAACCATCAGCCACAATCACATATTCGACCTCTTATCGGGTAGCAAGTAAAATTATTCGTAGAAGCTTCATCATCACCACACAAACGTTATCCTGCTCACAGGATATAACCCATCTGTGAACTTCCATGCCGACATCTTCCAACGATGATGCACTGGGTGCAACTACCACGCATTCAGTAAACTTCATGAGCCTATGCTCGTCTACCAGCTGTACAAGTTCATTCATTCCCTATTGACATCAACTGAGAGTTCAACAATATCATCCAACTAAAGTCATATTGCATCTGAAACGATAATCAAATCTTCATACCCATCCTCATTTCAAGCAAACTTCTTCCTGCCATATTAAATATCTCTCCATACAATGACCATTATTCCAAATAGAATGTGTAGACCAAATCATCTTTCATCATGATTCCCAAGCCTTTCAGCACTTTCTCAAGGCACGTGGTTATTCTACCACAGAATCCATATGCTACTCTGCCTCTCCCACTTCGGTCAAACCATCTCCTTTAAACAACTTCTCAACTTTCGCTTCTCATACTTGACTCGCTAGTAATTCAACCACCGCAAGATACCTCCCACATGTCCTTCCTCATTCTTCGTTACCCAGTATTGTATCAAATCAAAATCTATCTCTATAAACCTGAGCTAATAAATTGCTAACATCTTAAAGCCGAGCTGCCATATTAGAAATATCAATTCTACCCTGAACCGTTACACACTACTATTTCTAACCACCGCCTCTCTGGCACCATTTCACAACACCCTGCCCCGAAGGCAAAAATCAAAGAAGATCATAACACCGACAAACCGTAATGCGTTTGGACAAGGATGACGACACCGCATCACAATGAAAATTCCATCACACTCGGAAATACCAAGTCTCGTTACCCCATCAACCCAAACCTGAACATTTATAGTCCAATTGACTTTCCTTTACTGGGATTAAATACTGAACCTCTAAATCATGCACTGAGAGATCCTCCTTTCGAGTCATTCACTAGTTCGACATGTAGACAGGCATCCTAGCATTTCACCAACACTGTGCATAGCTTCAAAACCATACTGATACTGAACTGAAATAACAGAACCTCCTTCCGCAAGAATACGATAATAACTTGCTTGAATGTGTAGGGAAAAACATCCTGCACCACGTATGCAGTACTATTACAACTCCTCGATGTCCAATTGACACGAGCACTCAACAACATATAAGAATGAGTAGGAAGGAAATAAAGGCACAAGCCTAAATGGAATCAAACCGCACGATAAAGGAATCAAGAAGGGAAGTGATCCTAACCGCCCTGTAGCCTCTCGAAGATAAGTACAGATGTCTCTGTACCGATCCAGAAGACTCTACTAAACTTGCTCATGACTCGTGAGACCTCAATGAACCTAACGCTCTGATACCATGTTATTACGATCCAAAATCCATTATAGATCATGATGGCGCCAAACGTCGCCGTCAGGCAAGCCAACAGTAATTTACTAAATTAATTACTCATTTCTATTACTTTTGAAATCATAATTTCCATTATTAAATAGTATGAAATAGAATTTACAGGGTAAGACAGTGCTAATTACGTGAACTACCATACTAAACATCCAATAGGGACCCCCAAAACCCGGTGTCACGCGTGCATGAGCATCAACTAAAGAATATGATAAAAATACAACCTCTGTCTGGAATACAAATTAGACAGGAGAATTTAAATAACTTTGATGAAGACCCTGTATGCTGCGGATTCGTAACATGGAATGCAACTCACCGTAAGTCCCTGCAATAGTCGCTCTTCTATGCCCAGAAAACCACTAGACTTATATGTACCTGCACAAAATGTGCAGCAAGTGTAGTATAAGTACGTAAATCAACGCGTACCCAGTAAGTATCAAGTCTAACCTCGAAGAAGTAGTGATGAGAGGTCGACATCGACACTTACTAAATGTCCAATAAAGCAATATAATAAAAGCGTAAGCAGATATGAAGTGCACAACAATAGTGGGGGTAAATATGTAAGGTTTATAATCTTCTAATTATTTCTTTTAAAGCCTAAGTTTCTCGATCTTGTATTCTACATTAATATCTTAGAAAAATGCCAAATGTCGATACCAACTAAGTAAGAAATACCATAAAATGCCGGGTTTCAGTGGAAGGTTTATCTTGTGAATATTTGAATTACTAGCGATAACGCTCGATTCTGTCGAGGTCAATCAGCCCGATCCGGAATAACGTGTACACTGTCGAGGGACGTGCGGCACGATCCATAGATGCATCTATACTGCCGAGGTGTTCGGCCCGCTCCAAAAGAAAGGAGGACACTTTATGAACCTCCGGAATGAGAAGCTATCACAAGGCTAACACGTAAGGATGTATAATTTCTATTAACGGTTGATTAACTCGCATAAAAATTCAAGTACGTGAAATTTCGGTCCTTTACTAATTCCTCTAACAAATTTCCAGTATGATTCTGCCCAACGACCACCGCACCTGCGGTCACTTGGACGCTTCTGTGGTTCCACAGGTGTGTCCACAAACTCCGCTTCTGCGGTTTCCCCTAAGGCCTCCTACATTCACATCTGCGAACCGGGCTCCACTACTACAGAGTTGCACCTGCGATCAGAAATCTGCTTCTGCGGTCTCGCAGGTGAGGCCAAAACCTCGCACCTGCGCCTCTAACCTAGCTCCCCTCTAGCCGCTTCTGCGGTCCCCTTCCTCGCTTCTACCAGGCCGCTTCTGCGATGAAGTTTCCGCAGAAGCGGTTACACCAGCAATAGAACTACAGAACGACCTACGAACTTCCAAATCAACATTCGGACACGCTCCTAAGACCAAAATCACCATACAGAACTATTCCCAAGCTCGGAATCCCAAACGGACACCGATAACATCTAAATCCATTGCAAACCAAACTTAGGAAATTCTTAAACTTTCAAAATGCCAACCTTCCATAATAAGCGCTGAAATAATCCCGGGTTACCAGACACTCGATCCGGACATACGTCCAAGTCTGAAATCACCATACAAACCTATTAAAATCTTCAAATCCTGATTCCGAGGTCATTTATTAAAAATCCAAAACTTAGTCAATTTTTCCAACTTAAAGCTTCCGAATTTAGAATTTTGTTTTCTTTCCAAATCAACTCTGAACTTCCCAAAATTCGATTCCAACCACACACACAAGTCATAACACCTGAAGTGAAGCTATTCAAGGCCTCAAACTGCCAAACGACGTGCTAGAACTTAAAATGACCGGTCGAGTCGTTACATTATATAGGCATGAAAAGTGAAGAAAAATATGTCATTGAATATGTCATTAATTATTTGAGATGAAGATCATGGAGGAAGAGTATACATCCACCATAATTTGATTTTTCTTATAACACCCCCCCTTGGATGTCCATAGATAATGTGCCTAGTTAAAACCTTATTAGGAAAAACCCTCTAAAAAACCCTAGTGAAGGAAAAAAAGTACACATGTTTATAAATACACTTTTGGTTGCCTCGTTAAAAACCTTCAAGAAAACCCAGTGGGACAAAACCTTGTAAGGCAAAAAGAGTACAACACATATTAACTCCCCCTGATGAGAGCATCAATTCACATCCTTGAGCCTTCGCATCCCAATCTTATACACTAGTTTCTTGAAGGCTGACGTCGGTAGAGATTTTGGTGATCAAATAAGCCATATTATCACTTGAACGAATCTGTTTCACATTGATATCACCATTATTTTGAAGATCATGTGTGAAAAATATCTTTGGTGAAATGTGTTTTGTCCTATCTCCTTTTATGAATCCTCCCTTCAATTTGGCTATGCATGTTGCATTGTCTTCATACGAAATTATGGGTAGTTTGTCACACTTCAAACCACATTTGTCTCTAATAAGATGTATTATAGACCTCAACCATACACATTCTCGACTTGCTTCATGAATAGCAATTATCTCAGCATGATTAGATGAAGTAGCCACGATTAATTACTTAGTCGATCGCCAAGATATGGCAGTGCCTCCATGTGTAAACACATAGCCTGTTTGAGATCGAGCCTTGTGTGGGTCAGATAAATACCCAGCATCGGCATAACCAACAAGATCAGGACTGCAATCATTGCCATAAAATAACCCCATATCGATAGTCCCTTTTAGATACCACAATATGTGTTTGATTCCATTCCAATGTCTCATTGTAGGAGCAGAGCTATATCTTGCTAAGACATTAACTGAAAAATTTATGTCAGGCCTTGTAGTGTTAGCAAGATACATAAGTGTACCAATTGCACTAAGATATGGTACTTCAGGACCAAGAAGTTCTTCATTCTTTTCTTGAGGTTGGAACGGGTCTTTATTTATATCGAGTGATCTCACAACCATCGGGGTACTCAATGGATATGCTTTATCCATATAGAATCGCTTTTAAATCTTTTTAGTGTATTTTGATTGATGGACAAAAATTCCATCTTTCATATACTCAATTTGTAGACCAAGACAAAATTTTGTCTTTCCAAGATCTTTCATTTCAAATTCTTTCTTTAAACAGTCTATTGCTTTAGGAAGCTCCCCAGGAGTTCCAATGATATTTAAATCATCAACATACACGGCGATTATAACAAATTCAGATCTAGATCTTTTTATAAAGACACAAGGACAAATTGAATCATTCTTGTACCCTTATTTCAACAGGTACTCACTCAGGTGATTATACCACATGCGCCCTGATTGTTTCAATCCATATAAAGATTTTTGAAGCTTTATTTAATAAATCTCTTGGAAACCTTAATATGCTTCAGAACAATTTAAATCCTTCAATGATTTCCATTATACGCATATCAAGTTTTTCATGTATTGCCAGATTAAAACCTGAAATGACTACATCCATCACAGGAGAACATGTATCTATATAATCAATGTCAGGATATTTACAAATCTTCTTGTGACACAAGTCGTCTTTATATCTATTGACTTGACCTTTTTTCCATACAAGAATACATTTATACCTCCACTGGCTTTAGACTTTTAGGTGTTGGGACTATCCGTCCAACTTCATATTTTTCAGGTGAAATCAATTTTCATTGCATATTTTTCATTTGGCCAATCATTTATCTGTCCAAATTTCATGACATATTTGAGCTCAAGATCCTCGTCAATATTAATAATATTGAGCGCTACTTTACATTAATAATATCGTCGGCGATCATTTTATATTGGCTATATTATTATTGTAACGACCCAAAATCTCACCTATCGTGATGGCGCATATCTCAATACTAGGCAAGCCACCATTTATTTTAAATTTTAAAATAAAATAATTAAATTCAGCGGAAGAAATCTCAAATTTTCAAATATATCACTCCCAAAACCCGGTGTCACTGAGTACATGAGCATCTAATGTGAATACAATGTTTGACTGATAAAAACCACTGCCTGAAAGTATAGAATAGTACAATAACTGAAGGAAAGAGAGACAAGGTCAGCGGACGCCAAGCAGCTACCTTGATAGTCTCCAACTGACACTACTCTGAAATCTAACAATCTCCGTGTCCGAAAGCACCTGGATCTGCACACGAGGTGCAGAGTGTAGTATGAGTACAACTAACTCAATAAGTAACAAGACTAACCTCTGGCCTGAAAGAAATGATGAGCTCCGCAGGTACAGTCCAGTAAAAATAATGGTACAGAAATGTAGGCATACTTTCATGTTCAACAGATAAACTCAGTACAAGTGAAATAGATCAATACTACCTGATATAAGGAATATGACATCTCAGTAGCAAGACCTCCTATAGATACTGGTCACCAATTATTCAGTCACTCGGTACAGTTTATGGCCAGTCCAGCCCCGGGTTGTTCCAACCCATATATATACACACATCGACTGACAGTTAGTCATTTAGTACCGTATAAGGCCAATCCAGCCCTGGGGTTATTTATCCCAAAATATAAATGACACGGACAAGATCCATATCCAGGTAAATTCATTACAATATAAATAAGTAAGGCAAGTCCATGCCCTAGGAAAATCCATCCCAAACATATATATAAGCAGTAAGTAAGGCAAGTCCATGCCCTGGGAAATCCATCCCGAATATATATAATCATCTACGCTCACTGGGGGTGTACAGACTCCGGAGGGGCTCCTTCAGCCTAAGCACTATAAGTCGACCGCGCTCACTGGGGGTGTATGCAGACTCTCATAGGGGCTCCTTCAGCCCAAGCGTGATATAAAGCTAATATGGCCTACTGCAGGCAGGCAGTCTCGATCTGTATAATAATAAAGCCAATGAGGCCTGCTACAGGCGGGCATCCACGATCCATTTAATAATAAAGCCAATAAGGCCTGCTGCAGGCAGGCACCCCCGATCCATAAAATAGTAAAGCTAATAAGGCCTGCTGCAGGCGGGCAGTCCCGATCCAGAACAATAATAATATATAAAGCCATTCTGGCCTGCTGCAGGCGGGCAGCCCCGATCCATTTAATAATAACATATATAAAGCCAAATGGCCTACTGCGTTGCGCAACTCAATCCCATAAATATCCTCACAATGGACAATTATTACTGAGTGTGAAATGTATATTTTAGAATAATTAATTCAACAGCATCACGACCCCATGGGTCCTAAAATATCGACACATAGCCTAAACATGATCTTTATTACTAGCCTCAGCTTAATTCCTCTAACACATGCCACATGTTCAGATAATAACATGATTCTTTAATTTTTCTTCTTCACAGGATTTATTCATGACACACTTTCTGTGGCGCACGTCTACATGTTCGTCACCTATCATGTGTGTCACCTCCAAACAATTCATATCATACTAAATTCGGGGATTCATACCCTCATAACCAAGTTTAGAAGTGTTACTTACCTCAAACCGTGTAATTCTTTACTCCAGTATGCCTTTGCCTCGTGAATTTGCCTCCAAACGTCTCGAATCTAGCCACAATTAATTCGATTCATTCAATAAAATTTATTGGAATTAATTTCATAAGAAAATGCTAATTTTCCATAAAAATCCGAAATTTAGCTAAAAAATCGCATGTGGGGCCCACGTCTTGGAATCCAATGAAACTCACAAAATCCTACAACCCATCCAATTACAAGTTCAACCATACTAATTTCACTCAAATCCGACTCCGAATCGGTGTTCAAATCTTGAAAAATTATTTTTATGAAATTGTAGAAATTCCTCTAATTTCTCTTGAAAAATCAATAATCTAACGCCGAAAACGAAGATTAATTCATGGAATATAATCACAAGGGAGTCAAGAATACTTACCCTAAGTTGTGTGGAAACTTTCCTCTCCAAAGTCTTCCAATCTGAGCTCCAAAATACGAAAATGAAGAAAGAAACCAAAACCCACGATTTTTATCTTCTGTCCAGTCATTTACTCTTCGCGATCGCAGAAAATGCTTCGCGATCGCGAAGCACAAAAATTTTCAGCCCAAAATTTGCCTTTCGCGATCACGAAGAACAAATTCCCAGCACTTGCAGATAGCCTCTAGTATAATGGTCATAACCTTTTGTACAAAACTCCAAATTGCAATTGGTTTAGCTTTCTGAAAACTAGACATCAAGGGCTATAACTATAATTTGTGGCTCATTTGTCATTTCCTTATAGATTGCGAGATATAAGCTTCCAAAGTCAGCCCTGTGCAACAGAGAATTTCCAAACTCTTCCCAGACAGCCTATAGTGTATCCATCATAACCTTTTGTACACAACTCCAAATGACGAATGGTTTATCTTTCTGAAAACTAGATACAAAGAAATATAACTTTTATTTTTGGATCATCTCCAAATTCCTTATAATCTTCCAAAGTCGGGTCAGTGCTGCAGAGGTTTGTTCTACGCGATCGCGAAATAGCTTCCACGATCGCGATTCACAATGCCCCAAACTGTTGTTTACTCTTCGCGAACGCAACCTGATGTTCGCGATCGTGATTCACACCTCTGTGAACAAAAACCAGCAATTTAAAATGGCCAACTTAATTGAAAATCATTACTTCAATCTTAGCCCATAAACCTTGGAATTCAATTTCCAACATTCAGAAAACCTGAATCTCACATCTACGCGATGTACGAGTTTGAACAAGCCGTATCAAGCCATAACCATAACCCTAGATATAATCACTTAACATACTACACAACTCGCAACCTTGTACCCAAAAATGGAAAATGTCCCAAAGTAGAGAACCATATTGTAAGTTCAACAAGCACCACCACAACTGTAATGCTATAAGCTCATTATATATAGTAGTACCAATACACACAAGTTTAATAACAGTAACCAGCTCTTCTAGAGCTCACATTAACATCACTCGCACGGACAACTCACGTGTTATCGTATCAATATCTGAACCGGCACGGACAACTCACGTGCCAATAATATCAATAATTTGAATATCAACAGTCTATCAACCAGGAGAGTACTGTAATACCAATGAACATCTGTAAATCAAAACACAATGCCCCTTTCAACCGCATACCCTTCTCAGGGATTACCGAGCAACTATAACATTCATCTAAATATATAACATTGACCATTCCGTTCAGAATTTGTGATCTTCCTTTCAAGAATGAATAGACACCTCGTACATATAAATCTAAATCCCTCACACCACACCATATCTATCACGTGAAAAGCACAAAAATCTCATTATAAACTCTGAGTCACCAGCAAATTACATACCCTATTAGTTGGAAACTTTTTTCTTGCTTCTTTCTAGGAGGAAATCATAATGCACAAAATGTTCCCCACATCAGTAGGAAATATCCGGTTCAAACTATGGTAGAAACCATTAAAAACACTTTGAAATCCATTTTCACCTAATCAAGCTATCAGAACTAATTTCCTCTATCTCGTCCAAGCCACGCTGGTCACCAAAACCTAAATATATTGCCACCAAAACATCTATAAAGCTTCCACATCATTATTACCCAAAAGAACAGAGCATGCCATTACCATACTAGTCTAGCCTACTACCCAGGGGTCCTATTTTCTCCGAGGTTCTCCTGAATTACCCCCAAGTTGACGTTTCTCCTTATCAGAACACTACTACCCTTACCCGAAGCTCACTATAAGACATCCCAACATAAAACCACACGGTCCTAAGGTCCATAAGCTATTGTATTCTTCTTAAGCACCACAAAAGTACCACAACTATAACACTCACTCTGAAATACCTTATGTGAAATTAAAAATTGTTTCTCTTTCCTTTCTTATATAAAAATGTAGAATCCATAGTCATACATAATTACTGCAAGTTCCGACACCATCCAATGTAAATAACTGATTATAGCGCTATACGAATCCAAAAAAAAATTTAATTGTCACATATACATTTTGAATCCATTATAACCCTTTCGAAAGTCACCCACTATGCTCAAATCTAAATTACATCACCCGAACGGGCCAAAAGACACAAGCCCCCAAAGAAGTAACTCTGCCTTAACACCACCAATCAAATTCATACTCCGTGCGCACTGCATCCTTCAAAATAACAATTTAATCGTCTCATGATTTTTCATAAAGTGCAATATAACCCGTATTCAAGAAGTTTTCTTACTCGAGTCATCCCTGATCTCAACCTTTGCAAGTCATAACTAATCAACAAGTATGCCTCGAACCAAAACCAATACCACACCTAATCGTGCAATCAAATCATAGATAGCAGACTCCCCCACTTAGCCCAAAGCCACATAACAAAACATCTGATATCTCACAGAATTTCCAGTTCCTTATAGATTGCGAGATATAAGCTTCCAAAGTCAGCCCTGTGCAACAAAGAATTTCCAAACTCTTATCAGATAGTCTATAGTGTATCCATCATAACTTTTAGTACACAACTTCAAATGACAAATGGTTTATCTTTCTGAAAACTAGACACAAAGGGATACAACTTTCATTTTTGAATCATCTCCAAATTCCTTATAGATTGCGTTATATAAGCTTCAAAAGTCGGGTCAGTACAGCAGAGGTTTGTTCTATGCGATCGCGAAATAGCTTCCGCGATCGCGATTCACAACACCCCAAACTGTTGTTTACTCTTCGCGAATGCGACCTGATGTATGCGATCGTGATTTACACCTCCGTGGACAAAAACCAGCCATTTAAAATGGCCTAAAAATTGTTTGAAACAACCCCGAAAATCACCCGAGCCCTTCGGGACCTTAATCAAATATACCAACAAGTCCTAAAACATCATACGAACTTAGTCGAAGCCTCAAATCACATCCAACAACACTAAAAACACGAATCACACATAGATTCAAGCCTAATGAACTTTGAAACTTCCAATTTCTACAAATGACTCCGAAACCTATCAAATCATGTCTGATTGACCTCAAATTTTGCACACATGTCATAAATGACACCGGAGGTATTCCAATTTTCATAATCGGATTCCGAACCCGATATCAAAAAGTCAACCCCGGTCAAACTTCTCAAAATTTTTAACTTTCGGCATTTCAAGCCTAATTCCACCACGGACCTCCAAATAATTTTTCGGACACGCTTCTAAATCCAAAATTACCATACGGAGCTATTAGAATCATCAAAATTCAAATCCAAGGTCGTTTACACATAAGTACTCATCCGTACACTTTTCTAACTTAAAGTTTTCAATTATGAGACTAAGTGTCTCATTTCACTCTGAATTCCTTCCGGACCCGAACCAACTACCTCGATAAGTCATAAATCAATTGTAAGGCATAAATTGAATAGTAAATGGGGGAACGAGGCTGTAATACTCAAAACGACCGGCCGAGTCATTACAATTACCCAATAAAGATATAACTTATTGAGATCTCTTTATCTCATTATTTTCAGGTACTTGAGCCTCTCCCATGAGGTCTTATGAAATATTATGTCGTGGTGCTCTTCTAGAGCACTTGCCACCTTATTCTGACCATCTTGAATATTTGCTCCTTTCCTTTTTCAAGGAGTTTTATCTTTGGAACCGATTAGTCTATTATGCTTCATGCATGCCATAGACTCTATTTATTATGAACTTTATTTTATTTGAAGCATTAGCAGCTGGAATATGACATTTAGCTTTAGGTCAGCAAATACGTCTGGAAATATTTTGCTAATGAATTATCACTTGAACTTCAAGTTTACATTTTCTCGTACGAGGATCTAGATGTACTCATAATAATTCATTACATGCATTACCCTTTCATCTGCCCATTTTCTCCCCCTATTGTTGGGATCACCAACATATCACTAGCCTTATTTGGGGATCCATCTTTGTGTATTGTGGTGGAATAATTAAATCATATAGCACATTCATATTTCTAGATGAAAAGTATTTGGTTCATGACCCTGAACCGATTGTGATAGGGAGAACTTATCATAACTTGGCTAGATGCATACACGTGCTGCTGTATATTAAATAATACGTCACATACCAAATTTTATTTTGGAAGTTTTGTTCTCATATCCAATGGTTTAGCTATAATTTGAGGCATACAATTTCTGCTAAATCAACTTGGATTTAAATCAGCATTATCAAGATAAATCATCATAATTTATATTCTGGAGCTGTGCTCTAATAATTTGAGCAATTAATCTTGCAAAAGCCAAATTGCAAGTTGATAACAAATTCACATATGACCATAGAATAGATGCATCTATTAAAATCATATAATAGTAAATGGTCCACATGGCAGGTGACTGGGCCCATATATTTATCACCTTTTATTCGTTCCAAAAATCAAGGGATTCAATCCAACCTTAACTGGTATATCATGAGAATAAACAGCACAAGAGAATTCTTGAAGAATTTTCTATTTTTTCAATATATGCCAATGTAATTCTCGATTAATTTTTTACATCATAATTGAACCGGGATGGTCAACCGGTCATGCCAAGTAAGGTTTGTTTCAGTAAACCTCTAGTTTACTTGTGTCATATGATTCCATCATCATGCTTATATTTGTGTAGTATAAATAGAAAGAAAATCGGTTAACATTTCATATTTACTCGTTATGATTATAGAAATATGAAGATAGTCAATATTCCTTTCATTTATAGTTTCAATATGCCAACCACTTTGACTTATACATTTGAAACTCAAAAAGTTTCTTTTGAGACTTTACAATATCAATGTCGTGAATAATTTTATTCATCCGGGTAGTTACAAATTAATTTTTTCGGAGCTCTTAACAACATTTGTACTACAAGGTCTTTTGTCACACCATTCATATTGTAAATGTCTCCTTCACGGAGAAAATTATATCATAATAAATTGTCATGGTCAAAATCATCATAAGCAAAATCATCTCTTGCTTTAATTTTGCCTTTAATAACTTTTTATAAGGCACAATAAAATATTTTTTGGCATATAAACATGTACACGACCAATGGCATTCATGTAACCATACAATAATATTTATTCTCTTTATTTCGCTCAAACCTCCCTTAGAGGTGAGTTGTGTGGTATTTATCTAATCATGCATTCCATGTCTTTGTTCATTACTTTTATCACATATTGCCACATTCACCTTTAGGAATGGGTCTGCATTCTCAATGCTTATCCCAAGTCACATTCTCTTCAAGGAATGGATCATAATCAGCAGCGTGCTTTATTATTTTTATACCAATTTAATGGTAAACATTGCCTTCACATTTTGAAGGACTATTTTGAGAACCCTTATTGTTCTCCTTTTATAATCATAGTGATGATTATTATTATTTTGATCTTTGGAATGCCCACGTTCATTGTTCAACCACTTTTCTTCATTTAGACTTATTATGCGTCGCTGCCACATTCACTTCAAGAATGGAAAAAATCAAGTAGGACAATATTCATGCCTTTTCATGAAAAATATATAATTTTTATTTAGTTATCATTATATAATTAATCTGGTATAGTGGGACTCAAACCCAATGTCTTAACAATATAAAGGCATGTTAGGCCATAATGAATTGGGACTCAAACCCAACTCTTATCATCATGGAGCATCAGGACTTGATCCTGATGTCTTACCCTCATGGTGCATTGCGAGTTGAACTCATTGAAGTTGATATCATTAATAGCAAAGGACAAAAATAATTTCAAATATGAAGGAAATGCTTACCTCTTGAGTTAAATCTTCATAATGTCATTTGGATATAATTTTCAACAATAGACTTTCGTTTACACAAATCAACTAAGTAATTAGTGTCAAACAGATATATAGAAATATAAAATAATATTGAAAATGCACATGTATTCTTTGTTGCAATAAGCTTACTTCAAGATGAAAGTGATATGACCAGAACATTAAGGGAAAATGATGTATCAAACAGAATAATAGTACTACTAGTTACCATGCACTTTTGTGGAAACTAAGTATCATGCTCTCAAGAAAAACAAAAAGATATAGCAGAACCTTTAAGTCAATCAGGGAATAAATAAAATAGTGGACAAATCTCTGTCTACTATCTACTACTATATGCTTTCCATATAGAAATGATTCAACATGCTAATTTGATAAGAACTATCATCAATGAAATATTTGGTGTAGTACATACTTCTTGTACTAATATTTTATCTTATCAAAATAAAATATTTACGAATATTATTATTGTCACGACCCAAAATCCATTAAAGGTCGTGATGGCGCCTAACACTGCTGTCAGGCAAGCCAACAATTAAATGAATAACTTCATTACTATTTTAATATTTTTAAAATCATAACTTCCTTCAATTAGATAGTAAGAGATAAAGTTTACAAAATAAATGATGATATTTTTACAACTTTAATACTGAACAACCCAAAAGCACCCCCAAAACCCAGTGTCACAAATGCATGAGTATCAACTAGGAAGTAAAATAAAATATAGTATATGTCCGAAATACAAATTAGACAGGAAAAATAGAAATAACTCTGAAGGAGACTATGCTGGTTGCAGATCATAACATGGGATGCAGCTTACCTAAGTCCCCGCAATAACTGCACCTCTGCGCTCACAAGGCCACTAGACATATATGTACCTGCACAAAATGTGCAGCAAGTGTAGTATGAGTACGAAATTCAACGCGTACTGTAACACCCCAGAAAATTTCGAAGTACTTAAGTTTAAAGCCCCGTAAAAATTTTGCAAAAGAAAATAATATTTCATGGTGCCGAATGCACTGAGGGATAAAGGAAAACTTTTGGCAGAGAAATGCGTTTCTACGGTCCATTATGCAACCGTAGAATCACTCTGCGGACCGCATAATTGCCGCAGAGTGAGGCAGGAGAGGGGCAGTTTGGATGCTATTTTGCGGTCGACTATGCGACCGCAGAACAGGTCTGCGGGCCGCATAATGACCGCATACCCAGGCAGATTTTTGCCAATTTTTGGACACCAATTATGCAGCCGATATGCGGTCCGCATATCGATTATGCGATCGCAGACCTTGTTCCAGAGATCCATTTTTCGGTTTTAAAAACCTGACCCTACTTCGTTAAATACACGATTTGGGCTATTTTTGAGCTATAATCTGACATTTTAGAGTGAGAGAGAGTGGCCTAGAGTGAGAAGGTGTTTCTCAATAATTTTTCTTCAATTCTTGCTCAAATTTTGGAAGATTAAGAAGGGAAACTCACTAGGTCTTTATCCTAGAGGTAAGATTCTACACCCTAACCCCTAATTTCGAAATTATCTGAAAATGGGTAATTAGCAAGATAATTTTGGGTATGAGAATTGTTTATTTTACATGCATGTGATATCAATGGATATAGGAAGATTGTTGAACTAAGCATGGTAAAGAATGGGTTGTGCGATGATAGAATCCTCATAAAAGGACCTTGAAACCTTAATGCACACATAGTGTTTGATAAAATGCTCAAATGAGCTAGAACCATGATCATCTTCCTAATTTTGGTTCAATTTGTTATATTTCTATAATATATTGAAGTTGCTAAGATTTCCGGAACATTTTAGAGTTTAAGGAAGCTCCATTGAGGTATGTTGGCTAAACTCTCTCTTAGAATTGAATTCCATGATGTTCCCGTAAGTTCCAAGTATGGTTGTCTCAAGTTCCTTATTCTATGTTCCGAGTTGTTCCCAATAAATTCGATTGTCTCGAATAAGCAAAGTGATGAGAATTGTGTAATCAAAACTTGTTCTGAATGTTCCTATCACATTATGTTATCCTTTGGTAATGTGTTCAAGAATAATATGTGTATTAAAATGTTATGGCATTGAGTCATGTTTCAAAAGAAAGCTAGTATGCCAAATTGTGTGAGAAAAACTCAATATGCTTAAGACTCTTAATTACTCATATGTGTACCTAAATTCTTGATTTAGAAATATCTTGTTGTTGATAATCTATAAAGATGGTTGGAAGTGAAATAAGCTAATTGGGGATATAGAGTGTGGCCAACGTGCCAAGAATTTAAGTTATGATTGAGGCTAGTAGTGCAAATAATTTGAGAGGATGCGATAAAGAATATGAAATGAGCCTCGACTCAATTGTTTAAAAATGATTTCGAAAATAGAATTACCTAAAAGCTTTTATACTCAATTCATGCCCATCAGTGGCTGGTTTAACTAATGCTTTTCTTTATAAATAAATCTAGTGTGATTCGAGTTCTTACATACTTATATGTTGAGACTGTACATTGTCATTTTTGGGGAAAAGTATTTCAAGAATAAAGGGTGTGTTACTTGTTGATGGTTTTAACTTGCGCATCAATTGCCAATTATTTTACTCCATTTCTCGGAAAGAAATCTATTGTGCTTAAATTATTCATTTCTAATGAACTTAAAGTTATGATTTCTGGAATATTCTATATGTTGATATTTGATAGTGATCTTTGAAATTGAAAGAGGTGAAAGTGTGGAATATGAAATACGGCCATCGTGCTAGGAATAAAGAATCTTGTGAATAGCTAAATGAGCCAAGGAAATATTGTCGTTATGAATGACTGGAAATACTAATGAGAATTTATACACTGTGAAAGATGTTGAGGTGCGTACATGTCACGACCTCAAATTCATTAAAGGTCGTGATGGCGCCGGACACCGCTGTCAGGCAAGCCAAAAATAAATACTTGATTAGGTTCTTATTTTAATATTTTTGAAATCATATTTCCTTCAATTAAATAGTTAAAGGTGGAATTTACAGAGTAAATAATAGTATTATTAACAATTTCAATACAGGACAACCCAAATCACCCCAAACCCCGGTGTCACAAGTGAATGAGCCTCAACTAGGAATGTAAAATAAAATACAACATCTGTCCGAAATACAAATTCGGACAGGAGAAATATAAGTACTCTGAAAGAAACTCTGCTGGCTGCGGACTCGTAACGAGGAATACAGCTCACCTAAGTCCCCGCAATAACCGCGCCTCTGCGCCTACAAGACCACTAGACATATATGCACCTGCACAAAAATGTGCAGCAAGTGTAGTATGAGTACGTAAATCAACGCGTACCCAGTAAGTATCCCGCCTAACCTCGAAGAAGTAGTGACGAAAGGTCGACTTCGACACTTACTATGGGCTATAAATAAAATATCAATGATATAATCAAGCAAGGATTATATAAAACGGTTGCAAGCTCAATATTTTTAAGTAAGTAAGCAGTTCTTTAATAATTAATAAAATCTCCAAATTTATTTCCCATTATTTAATAATTTATCTCAGGCCAAGGATGCAATATCATTTATTGTAAATTCCAAAGCAATCAATTCAATCATGCGCAAATCATGTCGGGGTCGTATGGCCCGCTCCAACATAAATATTTAAACTGTGCACTGCCGAGGGTCGAACGACGCGAACCATAGATGCATCTATTAAATCTGCCAAGGCATTCGGCCCGCTCCACAAAACGATAAACACATTCAAACAACCAAGTCAAGAATTTATTAAGGGTCAATTATTCACGTAAATGCCAAATTCTCATTTAACAGTCAAGAGAACAAATTTTTATCCTTTTAGAATTCCTTTACCAAGTTCAATGTGATCCAAGCAAATCAAATTAACAAGAAGGTTGCAACATCGCAAGTATAGCATGATTTGGATCCTAGACTACCCGGACTTAAGAATAATAGTAGCTACGCACAGACTCTCGTCACCTCGTGCATACGTAGCCCCCACAAATAGGAGCACGTATTGAATTACTTCACCTATGGGTTTAGTTCCCTCTTACAAGGTTAGAAAGGAGACTTACCTTACTACGAAGTTCCATAGCCGGCTCTCAAGCCTTTCCAACGACTCAAACCGATACCCAACGCTCCAAAAATAGTCAATAAATGTGCAAACCCATAAAAATATACTCTAATCCTCACAACAATTCGATTTAAACAAATTCCCAACTCCGCTCGAAAAGTTGATAAAATCACCCTCGGGCCCACATGCCCGGATTATGAAAATTTTCGTAGATAAACTTTACCCATAACCTCACAAACTCAAATATATAATTTATTTCCAATTCCATGCCCAAATTCGTGGTCAAAACCCAAAATTACCAATTCTAGCTTTTCTATCAAAATCCCACAATTTCTACCAATTTCCATGCTTAAATCCATATAAAACCATGTATTTAACTTATAATAAGTGGGAATCACTTACCTTGACATAGATGATGAAAAATCTCCCTTCCAAGAGCTCCAAAAATCGCCCAACCAAATGAAAAATAGAGGGAAAATGGCCAAACCCCGACTTTAAATTAATCTGCCCAGGCTAGGCCCTTCTTCGCGTTCGCGATCAAAGTCTCGCGTTCACGAAGGCTACAGACACCACCGCTCCGCGTTCGTGGTTGTAGCTCCACGTTCGCGAAGGCCAAACTACTCCAGGCTCCCACTTCGCATTCGCGACCCCTGTGTCGCGTTCGTGTAAGCTTCCTTAGGCAACCCTCCGCATTCGCGACCTCGGCCCCGCATTTGCGAAGGCCAAAAACCCAGCTACCTCCAATTCGTCTTTGCGAACGCGGGACACCCTTCGCGTTCGCAATGAAGGAAACCAGATACCAGCAACAATAGTCCAAAACAGTCCAAAATGATCTGAAACCATCCCGAAACACACTTGAGGCTCCCGGGACCTCGTCCAATCACACAAACCAGTCCCACAACATAACACGAACCTGCTCGAGGCCTCAAATCACATCAAACAATATCAAAATCATGAATTACACCCCAATTCGATCTTAATGAACTTTAGAACTTCAAACTTCTACATTCGATACTGAAACCTATCAAATCATGCCCGATTGACCTCAAATTTTGCACACAAGTCACATTTGACATTACGGACCTACTTCAACTTCCAGAATCGGAATCCGACCCAGATATCAAAAATTCCACTCCCGGTCAAACTCTCCAAAACCTTCAAATTTCTAACTTTCGCCAAATGATCTCAAAATGACCTACGGACCTCCAAATCCACATCCGGACGTGCTCTCCAATACCAGAATCACCATATGGAGCTATTCTCAGACTCGAAATCCCAAACGGACATCGATAACATTGAAATACACCTCAACCCAATTTTTATGAAATTCTTCCAAAATGCCAACTTACACAATAGGCGCCGAAATGCTCCCGGGTCAACCAAAACCTGATCCGTACATACGCCCAAGTCAAAAATCATCATACGAACCTGTTGAAATCTTCAAATCCTGATTCTGAGGTCGTTTACCTAAAAATCATGCTTTAGTCAATTCCTCCAACTTAAAGCTTCCGAAATTAGAATTTCCTTTCCAAATCAACTCCGAACTTCCCGAAATTCAATTCAACCACGTAATACCTGAAGTGAAACTACTCAAGGCCTCAAACCGACGAACAACGTGCCGGAGCGCAAAACGACCAGTCGGGTCGTTACATTCTCTCCCACTTAAACATACGTTCGTCCTCGAACGTGCTAAGAACTGCTCTGGAGTTGTCTAAAATCATTGTTTAACACCTCATGCACCTACCTGTGCTACCACAACTCAGTTGAGCACATTAGCTCGAGCAAATCTGAAGATCCCCCCCTTAATTTAGGCAAATAAGCCTTAGAGCCAAATTCTAACATACAAAATTCTCTACTAGGCCTGCTTCCAACATACGAACACCGTTTCAATCACTATACGATATACCAATACATGATTGTATACTCTCACTGAATTCATACCATGCACCGCATTATTCACACCATAATAACATCCTCTGATAACAATAGCTGAAATCCCACGAATCTGATGATGACAACACACCTCATGGCACATATAAGTCTTGTTCAAATTCTTGAAATATCACGACAGAAAATATGTGTAGAACTCATAGCCACCTGCCGAATTACAATTTATGGAGTCTCTCCTCCCGACAAGAACCATTACCTCATTCTGGACTGAATAAAAATATTTACTCTTTAATATGCTTCATATAAATCTGATCGCACTAATCCCAGGTCCAAAAATCTCTTCTCACCCAATACAAGCTGCTCAAGCAATAAGCTACCTCAGACACTGCCAAAAATCTCATATGATGCCACAATGTGCCCACAAGTTACAAACTCGAATGTGATACATAAGGAAACGAACTCTGGAAGGATCTACTGAACCCACGTAACTAATTTAAACCACCGAAAAGATGTTATGACCCTTCCTCAGAAAATGAGAAGCAAAACACACAATAATAGATATAGGGGGAACAGTACTCACATCACACTGTTGCAGCGTGCAACCCGATCCAAACAACATACCGTGGCGGCGTGCCACCCAGTCCAACCAACATGCCCGTGGCGGCGTGCCACCCGATCCACACATGATACCCTAAAAGGAGATTCTTTACCGAGCTAAAAATGCTCTTAACTACGAAATACTCGAATATCGACCACAAGCACGCCAAGTGCATAATATTATCCCTGGGGAGACAGATAGCGCCATAAGCTACAAAACTCAAGCACGACTAAGGTGCAATAAATGACCTGCATCTTGAGAGCCATCATGCTCATATAACACCACAAACTATACAGGATCTCAATACGAGTGCAAATAATGAAACCGCCTCACAACCCACATGGAACAATAGAGACTACATGGAAGGGCCAGCAACAGAAATAACATCCAAGGCCCGAAGAACCCTCCAAAAACAACGTTATGCTGAAATGAACACATACGGCCTGATATAAAGCCCACATTCACATTTAGATCCATCCACGGACCTCAAACTGATTCTGATCGTACCGCACTGGGCTAATAACCTTTCAAGGATCCATATTTCCATGACACACAAGAACAGCCATCAAATCCGGAACAAACTTTCACAGTCCACAGTCAAATGAACCAAGCGCCCTTTTAGGCATAAATTCTCAAATTAGCTATAGTACCACAATCTCTATACTTGGTTTTAAATCTTTAATCAATCAGGTGACTACATGCCACATTTATACAATCTTCCTGTGGGATGCACTCCCACGACCTTCCGCACCAGGTAACAAGTCTACACCTCTATATTGTCGGCCACATTAATGTTGTAAAGCAAATCAAGAATCCGCAAATCAGTACACAGAGCCTCTTACATAGGACAACGATCTCCGATGACCCTAAAGACAATACCAGCTTACTCTAAACATCTGAATTCTTCCCTGCTTATCCGAGCTCTTGACATTCTTGCCAACACCGAACCGCAACCTTGATCCTCAGCTTCCAATTTCCCATGCCGTTCACTGCACCTAACATGCCAATACGTGAGAGTACCAGAATTCCATAATAACCCCTGACCCACTAATAGGATAAACACTTCATCATATAGAAACCTTTTACTTAACTCATTTGAGGAGAACTATAGCCACATGTGACTGAATTACCATAACTGCAGAAAATACAAGCCTCGAGTGGTGGTCTAAACCACCATAATTCTTTCGGGCTCCATCTACACATAACAGGCCATAATACTCGAATGCCTCCAAATAAGATCAATTACGGCGGCCGTCAAACCTCGCACGTATCGCCACAAATCACATGTATACTTAACATGCTGAAGGAACTGATCATTGCCACCATCATGCCAATTCAACCATTTCTAACCGAATCCGACTTCTTCTAATTTACTCTGGACTTGCCTTAGGAATAATAATAGCTCCATTTAAAACATAACGAACCCAAATCCGCACTCATCCGGAGTGATCTTATTTCACGAGACCATGCTGTCTCAAAACACACGAACCATCACATACTTTCCTTTTGCGCATATTCGCATCTTCAACGGGCACTCATTCTGATAATTTCCCTATGATTCCGAAGTTATTTTCTCCCATTCTTCCACTACTACACCGCATACCGAAGATAACATAGAACACTCCAAGCCACTTTTATAATTCGCTGCAACAGCTCGATACTTAACCATACTACGGACTCAAAATCCTTAGGCACCACACTTTAACTTTTGAATCCACTAGTACCGTTGTTGAGAGTCACCCACTCTGTCTTGGTCCCGAATATAACCAACTTCAAGGCCTTGCTAGAACATGAACATTCTCTCAAAGAAGCACCCGGCTGGATCACTTTCCTTGTACTTCACATCTATACGAAGCATAAACTCTGAGTCTTCCCAAATCCTGGACATGAATCGATAAGGCTAATTATAACACACATTCCTCAAATCCTTTGCTCAAATTACCACTGGTGTTCTCTTTCTTTAGTCGTAATAACCCACTAATACGCCGATAACTAGAAACCTCACAAGTAGATAACCATGCAATCCAATCGTAGGCGGTGGGGCTCTCCCAATTAAGCTTGAAGCTACCATTACATGACCCTGGAACCTACCAAGATTCCTTATCCCCCATTGACATGATTTTTCACAATCAACCCACCA
Source organism: Nicotiana tabacum (assembly GCF_000715075.1). Classification (NCBI taxonomy): domain Eukaryota; kingdom Viridiplantae; phylum Streptophyta; class Magnoliopsida; order Solanales; family Solanaceae; genus Nicotiana; species Nicotiana tabacum. Next base: position 112,556,672 of record NC_134088.1, on the reverse strand, counting down.
AATTACTCAAAATCCTTATGTTAAACATTTCATGAACATTCTGAATCACTAGCCACATTCACATATTCGACCTCTTACTGGATAGCCAGTAAAATCCTTCGTAGAGGCTTCATCAACACCACACGACCGCTAACCTGCTCACAGGAGATAACCCACCTGTGAGAGTTACATGCCGACATCTTCCAACAGTGCTGCACCGAGTACAATTACTATGAAATCAATAAACCACCCTGAGTCCGTGCTCATTCACCAGTTGTACAAGTCCGTTCACTTCTCATGGACATCAACTAAAGGTGCAACAATACATCCCAATCCAAAGTCCTGTTGTATCCTTTTTCATATCAAGCAACTCCTTTCTATTGTATCCAACCTTCCTCCGTATAGCAGCCAATATTCCAAATTAAGCCTATAGACCGAGTCACTGTCCACCATGAATCCCAAATCACTCTAAACTTTCTCAAGCCGTGTAGCTATCCTACCACAGAATCCATCTGCTACTCTGCCACTCTCCCACTTTGGTCAAACCCTCTCCTTTAAGCAACTACCCGACTTTTGTTTCTCACACTTGGCCTTCTAGAAATTTTTAACCACCGTAAGACACCTCCCACATGTCCTTCCTCATCCTTCGCTGCCCAGTTGTTTCCTTAAATCAAAATCTATCTCTGTATCACTTGAACCAATAGATCGCTACCAACTTTAAACTTCCCCAAAGATCATCTTCCTTGAGCCCTCAACACCCGAACCACCGATTAAGTTCTGAACCACCGCACACTGCAATCTCTGACAACCACTTCGCCGGCACTATTTCACACCACCCTGCCCCGAAGGCAAATTGATGGAGACCATAACACCGGCGAACTTAACACATTCAATCCAGGGCAACGACACTACATCATAGACGAAAATTCTACCATGCTCGAAATACCAAGGCTCGTTACTCCGTCAACCCAAACCTGAACATTCATAGTCCGATTGCCTTTCCTTTGCCAGAAATAAAATACTGGATCTCTGCATCACGCATTGAGAAAAACCTCATTTCAATTCATTCACTGCCCCTACACGTAGACAAGTATCCTACCATTACCTTAATATTGTGCGATAACAACTCATGAACATCATAGCAATTGGTGCATAGCCCCAAAACCATCAGAATTACAGCTACTGAGTTGCGATGACAGAACATCCTCCCACAAGGTGACGACATTAGCCCAATCGAATATGTAGGGAGAAACATCCTGCTCTACATCAGTAGTGCCATTAAAATTCCTCGATTTCCAAATTTATAACAAGCGCTTCACGTCGCACAAGATTGAATAGGAAGGAAATAAAGGCATAATACTTAAAGAAATCAAATCGCATGATGAGGAATCAAGAAGGGAAGTGCTCCTAACAGTCTTGTAGCCTTTCGAAGATAAGTACAGACGTTTTCGTACCGATTCGCAAGAATCTACTAGACTCGCTCATGACTCGTGAGACCTAAGTGAACCTAGTGCTCTGATACCATGTTGTCACGGCCCAAAATCCATTAAAGGTCGTGATGGCGCCGGACACCGCTGTTAGGCAAGCCAAAAATAAATACTTAATTAGGTTCTCATTTTAATATTTTGAAATCATATTTCCTTCAATTAAATAGTAAAAGGTGGAATTTACAGAGTAAATAATAGTATTATTAAAAATTTCAATACATGACAACCCAAATCACCCCAAAACCCAGTGTCACAAGTGCATGATCCTCAACTAGGAATGTAAAATAAAATACAACATTTGTCCGGAATACAAATTCGGACAGGAGAAATATAAGTACTCTAAAGGAGACTATGCTGGTTGCGGACTCGTAACATGGAATGAAGCTCACCTAAATCCCCGCAATAACTGCGTGTCTGTGCCTACAAGGCCACTAGACATATATGCACCTGCACAAAAATGTGCATCAAGTGTAGTATGAATACGTAAATCAACGCGTACCTAGTAAGTATCCCGCCTAACGTTGAAGAAGTAGTGACGAGGGGTCGCCTTGGACACTTAATATGGGCTATAAATAAAATATCAATGATATAATTAAGCATGGATTATATAAAACTGTTTCAAGCTCAATATTTTTAATTAAGTAAGCAGTTCTTTTATAATTAAGAAAATCTCCAAATTTATTTCCCATTATTTAATAATTTATCTCAGGCCAAGGAGGCAATATCATTTATTGTAAATTCCAAATCAATCAATTCATTCATGCGCAAATCATGTCGGAGTCGTATGGCCCGCTCCAACATAAATATTTAAACTGTGCACTGCCGAGGGTCGAACGACGCGAACCATAGATGCATCTATTAAATCTGCCGAGGCATTCGGCCCGCTCCACAAAACGATAAACACATTCAAACAACCAAGTCAAGAATTTATTAAGGGGCAATTATTCACGGAAATGCCAAATTCTCATTTAACGGTCAAGAGAACAATTTTTTATCCTTTTAGAACTCCTTTACCAAGTTCAATGTGATCTAAGCAAATCAAATTAACAAGAAGGTTACAACATCGCAAGTATAGCATGATTTGGATCCTAGACTACCCGGACTTAAGCATAATAGTAGCTACGCACAGACTCTCGTCATCTCGTGCATACGTTTTCCCCACAAATAGGAGCACGTATTGAATTACTTCACCTATGGGGTTAGTTCCCTCTTACAAGGTTAGAAAGGAGACTTACCTTGCTACGAAGTTCCATAGCCGGCTCCCAAGCGTTTCCAACGACTCAAACTGATGCCCAACGCTCCAAAAATAGTCAATAAATGTGCAAACCCATAAAAATATACTCTAATACTCATAATAATTCGATTTAAACAAATTCCCAACTCCACTCAAAAAGTTGATAAAATCACCCTCGGGCCCACATGCCCGGATTACGAAAATTTTCGAAGATAAACTTTACCCAAAACCTCACGAACTCAAATATATAATTTATTTCCAATGCCATGCCCAAATTCGTGGTCAAAATCCAAAATTACCAATTCTAGATTTTCTATCAAAATCCCACAATTTCTACCAATTTCAATGCTTGAATCCATATAAAACCATGTATTTAACTTATAATAAGTGGTAATCACTTACCTTGACATAGATGATGAAAAATCTCCCTTCCAAGAGCTCCACAAATCGCCCAACCAAATGAAAAATAGAGGAAAAATGGCCAAATCCCGGCTTTAAAACAATCTGCCCAGGCCAGGCCCTTCTTCGCTTTCGCAATCAAAGCCTCGCATTCGCGAAGGCTGTAGACACTACCTCTCCGCATTCGCGGCTGTAGCTCCGCGTTCGCGAAGGCCAAACTACTCCAGGCTCTCAATTCGCTTTCTTCTTCGCGTTCGCGACCCCTGTGTCGCATTCGTGTAAGCTTCCTTAGGCAACCCTCCGCATTCGCGACCTCTGCCCCGTGTTCGCGAAAGCCAAAAACCCAGCTGCCTCCAATTCGACTTCGCGAACGCGGGACACCCTTCGCGTTCGCGATGAAGAAAACCAGATACCAGCAACAGTAGTCCAAAACAGTCCGAAATGATCTGAAACCATCCCGAAACACACCTGAGGCCCCGGGGACCCGGTCCAATCACACAAACCAGTCCCACAACATAACACGGACCTACTCGAGGCCTCAAATCACATCAAACAACCTCAAAATCATGAATCACACCCCAATTCGAGCTTAATGAACTTTAGAACTTCAAACTTTTGAATTCGATGTCGAAAGCTATCAAATCATTCCCGATTGACCTCAAATTTTGCACACAAATCACACTTGACATTATGGATCTACTTCAACTTTTGGAATCGGAATCCGACCCTGATATCAAAAAGTCCACTCCCGGTCAAACTCTCCAAAACCTTCAAATTTCTAACTTTCGCCAAATGATCTCAAAATGACCTACGGACCTCCAAATCCACATCCGGATATGCTTCCAATAGTAGAATCACCAAACGGAGCTATTCCCAGGCTTGGAATCCCAAACGAACATCGATAACATTGAAATACACCTCAACCCAATTTTTATGAAATTCTTCCAAAATGCCAACTTCCATAATAGGTGCCGAAATGCTCCCGGGTCATCCAAAACCCGATCCGAACATACGCCCAAGTCCAAAATCATCATACGAACCTATTGGAACCTTCATATCCCAATTCTGAGGCTGTTTACCTAAAAATCATGCTTTAGTCAATTCCTCTAACTTAAAGCTTTCTAAATTAGAATTTTCTTTCCAAATCAACTCTGAACTTCCCGAAATTCAATTCCGACCACACGCACAAGTCATAATACCTGAAGTGAAACTACTCAAGGCCTCAAACCGTCGAACGACGTGCTGGAGCACAAAATGACCGGTCAGGTCGTTAAAGTACAATTGTATTTATGTTACCTCTGTGTGCAAATCAAATCAAAAATATTTTGGGAGCATCATTAGCAAAACCGAGGAAGGGTGGGTCATAAGGCCCACACCTAAGACTACACGTGCCGGTGTAGGGTTGGATTGTAATTATTTCCCTTATTTGGGATGAAATTGAAATACTGGAGAAATTGTGATATTATTCCCCTTAATTGGGATGAAACTGGTAACAATTGTGGATTGGAAAAGCCAACCCACACGGCATATGTGGGAAGACGGCCTAGCTGATCGGGTGGAGATCAGACGCCATATTGCGCATATGGTGGTACTACTCTTGGTAACAACTTTCTTTTGCATCACATGTCAAACCACATTGTTCGTGGAGATATGGCATAGCCGATCGGGCGTGATCGAACTCTGTGCTAACAAAGACGGTGGTATATCGGTGCTTATGATCTCCCAACCAAAAATTATATATGAAGTTCGTATTTTGAAAATTATTATGTTTTAACTGGATATTTGGATATTGTTGATTATGACTTGTTGTTTCTATGTGTTACCTTTTTTTATATGGGCATTCTATTTTGAAAGTGGACTTTTAGCTATACATACTAGTGCTATTTGACAGTACTAACATCCCTTTTGCTAGGGGCGCTGCATCTTTAATGGATGTAGGTGGTTCTATAGCAGGCGGCATTGATCAGTGATAGCAGTACACTCTTTTCAGCTGATTTGGTGAGCCCCACTTCATTTCGGGGTCATGTATCTTTTGTTTCTCATGTACTGTGTTTTGAGATATAGACGGGGCCTTGTTGCCGGCGTTTCCATATTACTCTTCTATTGTACTTAGAGGCTCCATAGACAGGTTGTGGATTGTGGTTGATGTTGGGAATTGAACTAGAAATGTTGGTATTTGGAAATCATATTTTTTTTATTAATTCTATAAACTCGTAATATTTTGAAAATTATGAATGAAGCTGCTAATGGGAATGAAAAGGAAGCTGTTAATAAAATCTTTTTAGTATTTGATTAATGGAGTACATTTCCTCTTTATTCATGGATGAGTTTGGGTAGAAGGAAATCTAACAGGCTTGCTCGTCCGGGTTCTCTCGGTTGAGCATCGATCGCACTCCCCGAGTTTGGGGCATGACACGTACCCAGTAAGTATCCAGTCTAACCTCAAAGAAGTAGTGAAGAGAGGTAGACTCCGACACTTACTATGGGCTAACAATAAAATACTGATGTTACAATTAAGCATGGATTTTCATTATATAGCTGGAAACTCAATAACCGGAAATAATAAATATTCCTCTTACTAATAGAAATTCCCGAATATTATTTTCATCATTTAACAATTTATATCTCAAGCAAATGAAGCAATGTCAAGTATTATTAGTTCCAAAGAGTTATCATGCGCAAGTCATGCCGAGGTCGTATGGCCCGATCCAACATAAATATTTAGAATGTGCACTGCCGAGGGTCGAACGGCGCGAACCATAGATGCATCTATTAACCTGCCGAGGCGAACGGGCCGCTCCTATGAGAGTAGTGGAAATTTATCCCGCTCGCGGAATATAGTTGCGATGCGGTTGAACATAGATTTCTCTAGTTATTATAATATTCCTCAATTCTTTTCAGAATACGAAAATCAAATGAAAACTTTCAAATTTCAACTCTTTTCAACGCAAAAGATAAACATAATCAAATAACGGTATCAACAAGGCATGGTGTAAACCTAAAACTACCCGGATATAGGCATAATTAGTAGCTACGCACGGACTCTCGTCACCTCGTGCGTACGTAGCCCCCGCAAATAAGAGCACACATGAATTTAATTCACCTATAAGGTTAATTTCCCTCTTACAAGGTTAGAAAAGAGACTTATATCGCTCCGAAGCTCCATAGCCGGCTCCAAAGCCTTTCCAACAACTCAAATCGATGCACATCACTCCAAAACTAGTCAATAAATGTGCAGATCCATAAATATATACTCTAATACTTATTATAATTTAATTTACAATGATTTCCAACTCCGCTCGAAGAATCGATAAAGCAACCCTTGGGCCCAAGTCCCGGATTTCGAAACTTTTCGAAGATAATCTTTACCCATAACACCATGAACTCAAATATAAAATTTATTATCAATTTCATGCCCAAATTCGTAGTCAAAATTCAAAAATACCAATTTCTAGGTTTTTCCTTCAAAACTCCAAATTTCTACAAATTTCCATGCTTGAATTCATGTATAAACTATGTATTTAAATCACAATGTGTGGGGATCACTTACCTCATGAAGGATGACATAATGGCACTCCAAAATCGCCCCCAAGGCTGGCTCCAACGAGAGAAAAGAGGTAAAATGAGCCAAAACCCAATTTGGCTAACTTATGTATTCAGCCCAAGCGACCTTCGCACATGCGCTCACTGGGCCGCTTCTGCGGTTTCGCAGATGTGGCAAAAAGTTCCGCTTCTGCGGAGGTCCCCCAGCTGCCCAGCCCGCTTCTACGCTAAGTCCTTCGCACATGCGCATCCGCTCCTGCACCAAAACGTCCGCAAATGCGCATCCGCTTCAATGGAAAAACGTATGCACATGTGGACTGCCAGTCCCCCCCACTCCCTTTTTGCTTCTGCGACCTCCTGGCCACTTTTGCGGCTCCGCACCTATGGCCAAAACCTCCCAGGTGCAGCTACACCAGATGACAGCAGCTCCAGCATTCCTCCAAGCCTAAAATTTGATCTGTTTACCATCCAGAATCCACCCGAGGCCCTCGGAACCTCTACCAATTATACCAACACGTACCAAAACATATTACGAACTTAGTCGAGGCCTGAAATCACGCCAAACAACATCAAAACTACGAATCACCCTCCAATTCAAACTTAATGAACTTTGAAATTTCAAACTTCTACAACCGATGCCGAAACTTATCAAATCACGTTCGATTGACCTCAAATTTTACGCACAAGTCATAATTGACATTAAGGACCTACTCCAACTTCCGGAATCAGAATCCGACCCCAATATCAAAAAGTTCACTCCTAGTAAAACTTCTCAAAATCATCCAAATTTCCAACTTTCGCCAATTGATGCCGAAATGACCTACGGACCTCCAAATCCACTCATGGGTGCGCTCCTAAGGCCAGAATCATCATACGGAGCTATTCCCAGACTTGAAATCCCAAATGGACATCGATAACATTGAAATGCACTTCAATCCAAATTTATAAAATTCTTCCAAATGCCAACCTTTCACAATAGGCGCTGAAACGCTTCCGGGTCATCCAAAACCCGATCTGGACATACGCCCAAGTCCAAAAGCATCATACGAACTTGTTGGAACTTCAAATCCCGATTCTGAGGTTGTTTACTCAAAATTTACCCTTAGCCAACTCCTCCAACTTAAAGCTTCTAAAATTAGAATTTCCTCTCCAAATCAACTCCGAACTTCCCGAATTTTAATTCCGACCACACGTACAAGTCATAATACCTGAAGTGAAGCTACTCATAGTCTCAAACCATCGAATGACGCGCTAGAGCTCAAAAACGACCGGTCAGGTTGTTACAATTATTATTATTATATTATATTTGACAATAAATTAATGTATAATCATTATATTAGGCATACTAAAATCGTACTATAAGGTAAAACCATAAGCATACATAATTAAGTATAATTTTAATTTTGTAGATTATTTAGTATACCACATGCCACCTATTATTTAGTTCATGAAATTTTAACAAGGTGGCATCCTTAGTAGCCACATAAATACTAATTTTCTAATAACCAGACCATTGCTTATTCCAAATAGTGGTATAAACTTATCTGGTTTAAATCTCGGACTTGTTGTTGTAGCAGAAAGACGCGTCTGTCACACTACATACCTTTTTGAATATAATCTGGATTTAATTTGTGAATATGACTCAATAACATATGGACTATAATGGTAGTATTAATGTCCCAATCCATGTGTTAATACATCTAGATATGTTAAGTTAGAGTGTTAAGACTATCAGATATAGGATCACCCTAATCTATTTAACCTGTTGTTGTTTAATCCACCGATTCAAGAAACAAAAATTATCCGATATGTTATTCTAGAAAATTTTGTCTTATTGACAAGATCAATGTGATAGAAAACTATGCCGTTTCATATGGTACTTGTAACGACTCGGCCGGTCGTTTTGAGTATTTCAGCTCCGTTCCCCCATTTACTGCTCAATTTGTGCTTTACAGTTGTTATGTGACTTGCCGGGGTAATTGGTTCGGGTCCGGTGAGGTTTCAAAATAAATTGAGACACTTAGTCTCAAAGATGAAAACTTAAGTTGAAAAGGTTGACCGGATGATTGACTTATGTGTAAACGACCTCAAAATAGAGTTTTGATGATTCCAACATCTCAGTATGGTGATCCGGGACTTAGGAGCATGTCCAAAAACTTTTTTGAAAGTTCATAGTTAAATTAGGCTTGAAATGGCTAAAATAGAAATTTAAGTTGGAAGTTTGACCGGGAGTTGACTTTTTGATATCAGGGTCGGAATCTAATTCTGAAAATTTGGAATAGGTCCATTATATCATTTATGACTTGTGTGCAAAATTTGAGGTCAATCGAACTTGATTTGCTATGTTTCGGCATCGAATGTAGAATGTTCTAACATCGTATCTTCAAGATTTAACTGGTATCATATTAATTAAATGGCCTCCAAATTCAGTTTTGATTGAATCGTTTGATCCGGATTGAAATTATGGAGTCATAGCAAAAAGAATCGTCGAATTCGGACACCGTATGAGAGAGCTATGCCCATTTCCGTGTCGGGAAATATTTCTCGTCGTCAGCGTCCAAGGTAGCATGGGGCGCTACCCCTGGTGCTGGAACTTTTGGAGTACTGGAAATGGCGCCACAAGCAGTGCCCCACGCCACCAGTGGCGCCCTAACACTAAAAATCCCTATAAACAGGAGGTTTTTGCCATTTTTGACGAAAACAAAGTTGGGGAGCTCGGTTTAGGCGATTTTCATAGGCAAATTTCACCACACAACTTAGGGTAAGTGTTCTTGACTCTTTTGTGATTATATTCCATGAATTAATCTTCATTTTTGGCATTAGATTATTGATTTTTCAAAAGAAATCAGAGGAATTTTCTACAATTCCATAAAATGAATTATCGAAATTTGAACATCGATTCGGAGTCGGATTTGAGTAAAATTAGTATGGTTGGACTCGTAATTGAATGAGTTGTCGGATTTTGTGAGTTTATTCGAAATTCGAGATGTGGATCCCACTATCGATTTTTCGAGCGGAGTTGAGAATTTTTGTAAATTGTTTAATTGTAAGCATTAGAGTAAATTGTGACTAATTTGCACGTTGTTTGAATAGATACGAGTCGTTTATATTGAATTGAGTAGATAGGAAGGCGTATGGAGGTTGATACGCACGGAATGGAATTTCCGGAGTATTGTGTAGCCTGCTCGGTATTGGATTTGGCTTGTTCGAGGTAAGTAACATCTCTAATCTTGGAGCTGAGGGTATGAACCCTGATTATACGTGTTATGTGAATTGTTTGAAGTTGACGCACATGCTAGGTGACAGGCGTGTGGGCATGCACCATAGAAATTGAGACTCAGTTGATTTCGTAGAGTTGTATAGTCAATTAACTTGTATTTTTTCATGTATTTTTATGTGTTAGAGAAATTGAGTTGTGACTCATGTTAGAAATCATGCTTAGGCAAATGTTGGTATTATTGGAACCCACTGAGGTCATTTCTACTGTCGAATTATTTGTTTAAATTGTAACTTCATACTCAGTCATGTTCATTCATTTCATATCATCTCTCAGTCTCTGTTGTTATTTATTGATTCATCATATCATCATTTTTGGTCTGATTTTCATGATATTGTGAACCCGGGAGAATGGAGAGATTGATGACTGAGTGAGGCCGAGGGCCTGATTGTGAGGATGATTATGGGATCGGGTTGCATGCCGTAGCAGGCCATATTGGCTTTATATATTTTATTATTTATGGGATCGGGTTGCACGTCATAGCATGGCCTCGATTGGCTTGTTATAGCGCTTGGGCTGAAGGATCCCCTCCGGAGTCTGTACACACCCCCAGTGAGCGCAGGTACCTACTGAGTGCGAGTGTCGAATGTGAATGTCGAGCGATTGGGAGGATTGAGTGACTGGGAGGATTGAGTGACTGGGAGGACTAAGTGACTAGGAAGACTGAGTGACTGGGAGAACTAAATAAAATGATACTCTGAGAGTATGCATATGGTTTTATCACTGAGTTGCATCGCACTGACATGCACACTTGATATACAGGCATAGAGATACATGTTCCTCATGTTGTACGGTATCACGTCATTCATGACTTCTCACACATATTGGCATATAGGCATAGTGATGCATTTTTCACTAGCTATGTGGAAAGAAAATGAAACATCTTATTTATTATTGAAAGGAATTTTGGGAAAATTACTGTTTTCAAACTTACTCATATTTTTGGCAACTTCGGTAAAAGACTTGAGTTTTTACTGATACACTTGAAAGGCAGAGCTATTTTCAGAAATCATGATTAAGCTGAGCATTTTATCTCTGAGTTATTTCTTTTATTACTTGATTTACGTTGTTATGGACTGTTGTTGGCTATTGGTGTTGGACCCGGCCTTCGTTCCAGCTCGTCACTACTTTCAACCTAAGGTTAGGTTTGTTACTTATTGAGTACATGGGGTCGGTTGTACTCATACTATACTTCTGCACCTTGCGTGCAGATATTGAATGTTGATGTTGCTGTGATCGACGGGAGCTAAATTTGGAGACGTACCTGTGTTCCGGTCGTAGCTTCCTCTTGTTCATTGTAGCCTTAGATTTATAAAGAAAATCGGTTTATGTACATTTCAAACAGATGATATATTTATTTCATACCAGCATTGTAAATTCTAATCTTAGAAGCTCATGATTTGTACTACCAGTCCTTGGGGAGTTTATTAGAGTCAGTTAAATATTATTTGAATCAGATATTTGTAAATTAGCTTACCTAACGAGTTGGGTTAGGTGCCTTCACGGCTAGTATCAGAGCCCTAGGTTCATAGGTTCTACAAGTCATGAGAAAGTGTCTAGTAGAGTCTTACGGATCTGTATGATGGCGTCCATACTTATCTTCGAGAGGCTACAGGGCATTTAGGATCATTTCCATCTTTCTTTCCTTATCGTGCAAAAATTGATTCAGCTTGAAACATAACTCTTTGAATTCCTTCCACGCATTCGTGTGCGAATGTGAGCGCTCGGTATCATATGTGCACCGTCGGATTGTGATTCCATGAACGAAGTTCGAGATGTGTATTCTATGTTTTGGTGATGGGACAGTCTGGAGGACTTGAGGCCAGGTTTAGACTGTAGCTTAAGCTCGGTAGCTTCAGTTGTGTGAACTTGTACATTTGGACTTATACGTCCGGTAGTGTCCCTATGAGTGGAATTTGTGGCTCGATGAGCGATGGAATGATCATATGATGAGTATGGTGTGACTGCGGGATGTGTCCAGATGGTTTGAATATGACGGGATGAGTTTGTTTGGGATGTGAAAAGGACGATTAGGTGCTTGATTTTTGTCTTGATATGATATATAGTCTCGGGTTATAAGTGTGTTGAAGGTTATTTCACATTGTAAAATTGTGGGACAAATTTAATTCTCATGTCTTGTTAATGAGTTTGGACTCAGAAAGATTAAGTGATTGCGTAAAAATTGTGACTGCGAAAGGGTTTAGCAAGATGCCAATTTGAGACTAAGCAAGTGGGTTATCTCCTACGGAGTAATCTACGTTGGTGTGTTCCTTATAATGTTGTGTGGGGAGTTTTTTTCTACCAATGGGGTATATGTGTTGAGATTCGAGTTTGGATTGGTTGAGAAAGTTGACTTGACCGTCACGAGGATGAAGGAAAGCTTAGCGGATGATTTAAGGTATTTTATGGTTTGCTTTACCTGAGCTTATGAAGAATTTTTGTTGAAATGACTGCGGAAGTATGAAAATAGTAGAGTATGGGTATGATGCGTTATCAGGTGTTTTTTATATGGCTTTGAGACAAGTGGGGGAGTCTACTATCTATGATTTGATTGCACGATTATGTGTTGTATTGGCTTAGTCTAAGGCATATTTGTGGATCAGTTATGACTGCAGAGGTTGAGATCGGGGATGACCCGAGCAAGAAATTTCTGAATACAGATTACATTACACTTTATGAGTATATGAAAATCACGGAATGAGTTGAGTTGTTATTCGTGACGGATGTAGTGTGCACGGTGTATGAATTTGCTCGATTGTGTTAAGGCATGGTTACTTATTTGGGGTGTTTTTGTGCTAATTGAGCATAGGTAGTTCGGCATGTTTGGGCGGTGAAATTCAAATTTGAGCAGAGTGGATGACTCTCAAGAAAGTTCTAATGGATTCAAGATTAATATGTAGCAACTAAGAATTTTTGGCGGATTTGTATATGGCAAGAATCTGAGATTTAAGTTGGATGGTGTCGAGACTTGTGGCAATTTTTTTATATCATTATGGATTTTATATTTCAGTATCAGGAAGGTGATAGAAACGGCTTAAGACTCAAATAAGGTATTTTCAGAGTGGGTGTCTCGGTTGTGGTATTTATGGGAATGCTTAAGAAGACTACAGCGGCTTATGGGCCTTAGGGAAGTGTGGTTTTATGTTAGGATGTCTTGTAGTGAGCTTTGGGTAAGGATTGTGGAGTTCTGACAAGGAAAAGTGTCAACTTGAGGATAATTCAGAAGAAACTCAGAGAAAATAGGACAACTGGGCAGTGGGCTAGACCAGTATGGTAATGGTATGCTCGGTTCGTTTGGGTGATTATGATGTGGTAAGGCTCTACAGATGTTTTGGTGGCAATATTCTTGGGTTTGGTGACCTGCGTGGCTTGGTCGAGTTAGAGGAATTCAGTTCTGATAGCTTGGTTATGTGCAAATGGATTTCAAAGTGTTCTTGATGGTTTCTACCATGATTATAACCGAATATTTTCTACCGGTGTGGAGAACATGTTGTGTATTGTAATTGCCTCCTGGAAGGAAGCAAGAGAAATGTTTCTAACTAACCGGGTATGTAATTTGCTAGTGACTCAGAGTTCATAATGAGATTCTTGTGCTTGTCACATGATGGCATGATGGATGTGGTGTGTTGTGTGGGATTAAGATTTACTTGTGCAAGGTGGCAGTTCGGTCTTGAAGGGAAGGTCACGAAGTTTGGACATAATTGTCAGTTTCAGATATTTAGATGAATGTTGTAACTGCTAAGTAATCCCTGAGAAGGGTGTGCATTTCAGAAGGCACATAGTGTTTTGACTTACGGATGTTCACCGGTATTGCAGTACTCACCTGGTTGATAGACTATTGATATTCTAATTATTGCTATGTGGCACGAAAAATATTTTGGAAGAATTCCTCGTGGGATGATTGTGCATGAAAGATGTGTTAGTCATTCGAGTGCTGGAGTTGGGACTAGTTACAGTGATCCATGCGTTCTATGAATTTGGAGACTGGGAGTTCTCAGAAGCATATTGTTTTAGGGTTATGGCATGTTTTGAGGTGAGTATTTTATTTAAACTCAATGGAGGCACTAGTTTCGTTAAATATTTGTGACAGCTACGCGCTACAAATGCGTATATATGTGAGGTTTGAGCCCATGTGCGAGAATCAGGGCAAGTATTCATACTCGAAAGAATGCTTAGGCTATGATATGCCTAGAGTTTACTGTTAAGCATAAAGTTATAACGTTTCTCATATTTGTACTTTTGTGGAGAACTATCTGGGCTATACTTGAGATTACAAAGAGGCTAATTCCCTGAGTAAACTTGGTAGTTACTATTTATGCGTTAACTTGCCGATTTGAGTTGTGATAGCTGACTTTGCGCATGCCTACTCTATGGCGTATTAATTATGCCAGTCCAGGAGTATGTGAATCTTATTTCATGTATCATATACATGTGTATTTAAGTGATTGCTCATGTATGATATGTTGGAACTGGAGGCATGTGACCATGCCACGCGATTTACATTATTGGCACGTGAGTTGTCCGTGCGGATCTACATATTGGTATCATTGACGCGTGAGTTATTCGTGTCGCACGTGAGTTATACGTGCAGTGTGTGGGAATTTTATTTCTTTGATAATTTATCTGATTTCATTGCTTTCCTTCCTCTACGATAAAAATTACATGAGCAGCATATTTGAGGAATTGTGTACATGCGCCTACGGTTATCCTCTTCACAAAATTTGAGGAGTTGGTTGTAAATATTAGGTTGTGGTGGTGCTAGCTGAACTTGCGAAATGGTTCTCTTCTTTGAGATATTTTCCATTTTTGGGTGCACAAATTGCACAGGTTTTGGTTTGAGATATATTGGTGGGGCATGTATGTGGAATAGTTGTGTTTGATAATATAAGGTCATCATACCTAGAATGTGTACTATCGGATTTGATAATGGTATATTTGTGAGGATGATATCGAAAGTCGACTTACAAAGTGATTATGGTTCTAGCTGGGGCGAGAGAGCTCCATGACTAGTTGATCTGATAAGTGGTTATGAGATTCCACGTGTTTCTTTAATTATCAGCAGTGTATGAAAGTTTTGGGAATGGGGTTTTTTTTTATATGTGGTTTAATACTAGTATCCGGTTGGGTTTGAGTAGTTACTGTAATCGGAAATGGTGCATCGAGTATACAAGTTGTGTAGTATGTTATGTGATTATATCTGGGGTATGGTTAAGGCCTAATACAACATATTAAGACTCATACAGTGTGTAGATGTGAGATTCGGGCCTTGAAAAGAAATTTTTGGATGTTGAAAATTGGATTCCAAGATTAATGGGGTAAGGCTAAATCAGTGATTTTCAGTTATGTGGTGTTGTCATGCCTATATGGTATAGGGTGATGTGGGATCACCCCCCGGTATGTGCGTGGTAAGATAGAATAGTGATGTGATGGCTTGGAAACAACTCTCGGCCGGTCATTTTGAGTATTTCAGTCTCGTTCCCTCATTTGCTGCTCAATTTGTGCTTTACAGTTGTTATGTAACTTGTCGGGGTAATTGGTTCGGGTCCGGTGAAGTTTCAAAATGAATTGAGACACTTAGTCTCAAAGATGAAAACTTAAGTTGAAAAGATAGACCGGATGATTGACTTATGTGTAAACGACTCAAAAATAGAGTTTTGATGATTCCAACAGCTTCGTATGGGGATTTTGGACTTAGGAGCGTGTCCGACAAATTTTTTGGAAGTCCGTATTTAAATTAGGCTTGAAATGGCTAAAATAGAAATTTAAGTTGAAAGTTTGACCGGGGAGTTGACTTTTTTATATCGGGGTCAGAATTTGATTCTGGAAATTTGGAATTGGTCCATTATGTCATTTATGACTTGTGTGCAAAATTTGAGGTCAATCAGACTTGATTTGCTATGTTTCGGCATTGAACGTAGAATATTCCGATGTTGTTTCTTCAAGATTTAAGTGGTATCACATTAAGCAAATGAGCTCCAAATTCAGTTTTGATTGAATCATTTGATCCAGATTGAAACTATGGAGCCATAGCAAAAAGAATCATCGAATTCGGACATCATATGAGAGAGTTTTGCCCATTTTCGTGTCGGGAAATATTTTTTGCTAGCGTCCATGGAAGCGTGGGGCGCTATCCCTAGTGCTGGAACTTCTGGGGTAATGGAAACGGCGCCACAAGCAGCGCCCCATGCCACTTGTGGCCCCCTAATACTAAAAATCCCTATAAACAGGAGGTTTTTGCCATTTTTGACGAAAACAAAGTTGGGGAGCTCGGTTTGGGCGATTTTCATAGGAAAATTTCACCACACAACTTGGGGTAAGTGTTCTTGACTCCCTTGTGATTATATTCCATGAATTAATCTTCATTTTCGACGTTATATTATTGATTTTTCAAAAGAAATCGGAGAAATTTTCTACAATCCCATAAAATGAATTTTCGAGATTTGAACATCGATTCGGAGTCGGATTTGAGTAAAATTAGTATGGTTGGACTCGTAATTGACTGGATTGTCAGATTTTGTGAGTTTCGTCGGATTCCGAGATATGGTCCCCACTGTCAATTTTTTTAGCAAAGTTGGGAACTTTTGTAAATTGTTAAATTGTAAGCATTAGAGTAAATTGTGATTAATTTGCACATTGTTTGAATAGATACGAGTCGTTTGGCTTGAATTGAGGAGATAGAAAGGTGTATGGAGGTTGATACGCGCGAAATAGAATTTTTGGAGTATTGTACAGCTTGCTCGGTATTGGATTTGGCTTGTTCGAGGTAAGTAACATCTCTAATCTTGGAGCTGAGGGTATGAACCCTGATTATACGTGTTATATGAATTGTTGGGATGTGACGCACATGCTAGGTGACGGGCGTGTAGGCGTGCACCGTAGAAATTGAGACTTGGTTGATTCTGTAGAGCTATATAGTCAATTAACTTGTATTTTTTCTTTCATGTATTTTTATGTGTTAGAGAAACTGAGATGTGACTAATATTAGAAATCATGCTTAGTCAAATGTTGGTATTATTGGAACCCACTGAGGTCATTTCTGTTGTCGAATTATTTGTTTAAATTGTAACTTCATACTCAGTCATGTTCATTCATTTCATATCATCTCTCAGTCTCTATTGTTATTTATTGATTCATCCCATCATCATTTTTCGGCTGATTTTTAAGACATTGTGAGCCCGGGAGAACGGACAGATTGATGGCTGAGTGAGGCGAAGAGCCTGATTGTGAGGATGACTATGGGATCGGGCTACATGCCGCAGCATGCCATATTGGATTTATATTTTATTTTTTTTATAGGATCGGGTTGCACGCCGCAGCATGGTTGAATGATTTATGCCATGATTGGCTTGTTATAGCGCTTGGGCTGAAGGATCCCCTCCGGAGTCTGTACACATCCCCAGTTAGTGCAGGTATCAACTGAGTGCGAGTGCCGAGTGCCGAGTGCGAGTGCCGAGCGATTGGGAGGATTGAGTGACTGGGAGGACTAAGTGACTAGGTGTAACGACTCGTCCGGTCGTTTTGAGTATTAGAACCCTTTTTCCCTCATTTACTGCTCAATTTATGCTTTACATTGTTTATGCGACTTGCCGGGGGTAATTGGCTCGTGTCCAGTGAGGTTTTGGAGTGATTTGGAACACTTAGTTCTAAGGTTTAAAAATTAAGTTGAAAAGGTTGACCGGACGTTGACTTATGGGAGGATTGGTGCACCGATTTTGTTTGTGAAAAATAAATATGGTACTATGCGGATGTGCATTAATTACAGACAACTGAACAAAGTTACAATCAAGAATAAATATATTTTGCCGCGTATCGATGATTTATTTGACCAGCTTCAAGGAGCGAGGGTGTTCTCCAAAATTGATTTGAGATCTGGGTATCACCAGTTAAAAATTCAGGATTCAGATATTCTAAAGATGGCATTCAGGACCCGTTATGGTCATTATGAATTTCTCGTGATGTCTTTTGGGCTGACCAACGCCCCAGTAGCATTTATGCACTTGATGAATAGTGTATTCCAGCCGTATCTTGACTCGTTTGTCGTGGTATTCAATGATGATATCCTAGTGTACTCATGTAGCCAGGATGAGCATGCACATCTCTTGGGTATTATATTGTAGAGGCTGAGAGAGGAGAAACTATATGCCAAATTCTCTAAGTATGAATTCTGGCTTAGTTCGGTGGCATTCTTGGGACACATAGTGTCTAGTGAAGGGATTAAGGTGGATCCGAAGAAAATAGAGGCAGTTTAGAGTTGGTCCAGGCCATCTTCAGTTACTGAGATTCAGAGTTTTCTCGGCTTGGCCGGTTATTATTGTCGCTTCATAGAGGGTTTCTCGTCTATTGCATCGCCTATGACTAAATTGACCCACAAAAGTGCTCCGTTCAGGTGGTCGTATGAGTGTGAAGATAGCTTTCAGAAGCTCAAGGCAGCTTTGACTACAACCCCAGTATTGGTGTTGCCTACAGGTTTAGAGTCTTATACTGTGCATTGTGACGCATCGTGTATTGGTCTCGGCGCAGTGCTGATGCAAGACGGTAGGGAGATTGCCTATGTCTCTAGACAGTTAAAGGTACATGAGAATAATTATCCGGTCTATGACCTTGAGTTAGCAGCTATTGTTCATGCCTTGAAGATTTGGCGGAATTATTTGTACGGTGTCCATTGTGAGGTTTATACCGATCACCGGAGTCTACAACATCTGTTTAAATAGAAGGATCTTAATTTGCGGTAGCGGAGGTGGTTGGAGTTGCTTAAGGATTATGATATCACCATTCTCTATCATCCCGAAAAGGCCAATGTGGTGGCTGATGCCTTGAGTCATAAGGCGGAGAGTTTGGGAAGCTTAGCATACTTACCGGTAGAAGAGAGGCCTTTAGCCTTGGATGTTCAGGCTTTGGCCAACCAGTTTGTCAGATTGGATGTTTCCGAGTCGAGTCGAGTTTTGGCTTGTGTGGTTTCTCAGTCTTCTCTTAATGATCGTATTAGAGAACGTCAGTATGATTACCCTCATCTGTTTGTCCTTAAGGACACGGTTCAGCACGGTGATGCCAAGGAAGTAACTATTGCGGATGATGGTGTATTACGGATGCAGGGTAGGCTATGTGTATCTAATATAGATGGGTTGCGTGAGTTGATCCTCCATGAGGCTCACAGTTCGTGGTACTCTATTCATCCAGGTGTCGCGAAGATGTATTAGGATTTGAGGCAACACTATTGGTGGAGGCGAATGAAGAAAGACATAGTTGGGTTTGTAGCTCGGTGTTTAAATTGTAAACAGGTGAAATATGAGCATCGGAGACCGGGAGGGTTGCTTCAGAGACTTGAAATTCCGGAGTGGAAATGGGAGCGTATTACCGTGGATTTCATAGTTGGGCTTCCACGTACATTGAGAAAGTTTGATGTTGTTTGGGTGATTATGGATCGGTTGACCAAATCAGCGCATTTTATTCTAGTTGGTACTAATTATTCTTCTGAATGGTTGGCTGAGATTTATATCCGCGAAATTGTTCGTCTACATGTTGTGCCAGTGTCCATCATTTCAGATCGGGGTACGCAGTTTACATCACAGTTTTGGAGAGCAGTACAGCGAGAATTAGGTACACAGGTTCAGCTGAGTACAGCATTTCACCCTCAGACGGACGGACAGTCCGAGCGCACTATTCAAATATTGGAAGATATGTTACGCGCTTGTGCTATAGATTTAGGGGGTTCTTGGGATCAATTTCTGCTACTGGCAGAGTTTGCTTACAATAACAACTATCAATCGAGCATTCAGATGGCTCTGTATGAGGCTCTATATGGAAGACGGTATCGATCTCCGGTGGGTTGGTTTGAGCCAGGTGAGACTATGCTATTGGGTACTGATTTGGTTCAGGATGCTTTGGAGAAGGTTAAATTGATTCAGGAGCGGCTTCGCATGGCGCAGTCTAGACAGAAGAGATATGCCTACCGGAAGGTCCGTGATATTGCTTACATGGTTGGGGAGAAGGTTCTGCTCAAGATTTCGCTCATGAAGGGTGTGTTGAGGTTCGGGAAGAAGGGCAACTTGAGCCCTCGATATATTGGGCCTTTTGAAATACTAAAGAAGATTGGAGAGGTGGCTTATAAACTTGCATTGCCGCCTAGTCTATCGAGTGTTCATCCAGTGTTTCATGTATCCATGCTCCGAAAGTATGTCGGGGATCCGTCTCATGTTTTGGATTTCAACACAGTGCAGTTGGATGGTAATTTGACTTATGATGTGGAGCCGTTGGCCATTTTAGACCGACAGGTTAGAAAGTTGAGATCAAAGAACATAGCTTCAGTGAAAGTGCAGTGGAGAGGCCAGTCAGTTAGAGAAGCTACTTGGGAGACTGAGCGAGAGATACAAAGCAAATATCCACACCTATTTGAGACTCCAGGTATAATTCTAAACCTATTCGAGGATGAATGTTTGTTTAAGAGGAGGAGAAAGTAACGACCCCGGCCGGTCATTTTGAGTATTACAACCCTTTTCCCCCATTTACTGCTTAATTTATGCTTTACATTGGTTATGCGACTTGTCGGGGGTAATTGGTTCGGGTCCGGTGAGGTTTTGGAGTAATTTGGAACACTTAGTTCCAAGGTTTAGAACTTAAGTTGAAAAGGTTGACCGGACGTTGACTTATGTGTAACGACCCCGGAGAATGTTTGCTAAGGAAATTAAGGTTTTGTGGTGCCGAATTAGAACAATTAGTACAAAGGTTATAGAAATTTCTCGTGGCTCGAACTTTTTGGGTTGAACAATGCACTGAGGAGTAAAGGAAAATTTTCGGCAGAAGAGGACATTTCTGCAGCCCACTATGCGATCGTAGAATCACTCTGCGGACCACATAATGGCCGCAGATTGAAGCAGATGTGAGGCAAGATTTGAGGAAATCTGCAGTGCATTATGCGACTGCATACCTGTTATGTGGTGCATTATGCGACTGCAGAATAGGTATGCGGGCTGCATAATCACTGCAGACCTATCCAGGCGACCCTCATTTTAGAGCTTCAATTATGCAGTCAGTTTGCGGACCGCATACGTGTTATGTGATCGCATATGCGATCGCAAATCTACGTCGGGGCTTCAATTCTTTCTAATTTTTGACCCGACCCAACTTCGATTTATAGCCCTTGAAGCTCATTTTGGAGCAAAAATCTGACATTGTTAGAGAGAAGGGAGAGTGTTTTAGAGAGAGGAATAAACTCAAGTGTTTTGTTCATAAATATCTTGTTCAAGCTTTGAAATCCAACAAGGAAATATCACAAGATCTTCACCCAAGAGGTAAGGTTCTAACCCCTAGTCTTCAATTTCGAGTTTGGGTAAAGATGGGTGATTAAGAGTATGATTCTTGGGTGTAAGAGTATTATTTATACGTATCAATAAATTTTATGGAAAGATTGTTGAGTTCAAATGGGTAAAGATTTGGTTGAAAACTGTAGAAATCTTCAAAGATTTTAATTGAAGATTTGAGGGTCGAGTTGATGTCGGAATTTGGTAAAATTTGTATGGTTGGACTCGTGATTGGAAGGGTGTTCATATTTTGTAACTTTTGTCGGGTTCAGAGATGTGGGCCCCATGGGCAATTTTTTAGTTAATTTCGGATTTTAATTGGAAAATTAGTATTTCCTTATGGAATTAATTACAATAATTAGTATTGACAGAATCAAATTAATTATGGCTAGATACAAGACTTTCGGACACCAATTCGCGAGGCAAGGGCATAGAGGAATAAGAAATTATGTGGTTTGAGGTAAGTAACACTTCTAAACTTGGTTCTGAGGGTATGAATCCCCGAAATTGGTATGATATAAATTGTTTGGAGGTGACACGCACGATAGGTGACGAGCATGTGGATGTGCACAATAGAAATTCTGACTTGAATAAATCCTGTGAAGATGTAAAATTAAAGAATCGCGTTATTATATGAACATGTTCCAAGTGTTAGAGAAATTAAAATGAGGCTCTTGTTAAAGATCATGTTTAGGCTACGTGCCGATATTTTGGGACCCATGGGGTCGTGTTGCTGTTGAATAAATTATTTTAAAAATGTATTATTTCATACTCAGTCATGTTCATCTATTGTGAGGATATTTATGGGATCGGGGTTGTCCTCCTGCAGCAGGCCATATTGGCTTTATATATTATTATTATATGGATTGGGGTTGCCCGCCTGCAGCAGGCCTTATAGGTTTTACTATTATATGGATCGGGGTTGCCTGCCTGCAGCAGGATTTATAGGCTTTATTATTATACGGATCGGGACCGCCCGCCTGCAGTAGGCATATCGGCTTTATTACACGCTTGGGCTGAAGAAGCCCCTCCAGAGTCGGTACACACCCCTAGTGAGCGTAGTTGATTTTTTATATATATATATATTCGGGATGGACATCCCAGGGCATGGACTTGCCTTATTTATTTATATTGTGATGAATTTTCCCTGGACATGGAACTTGTCCGTATCATTTACATGTGGGGCTAAATTACCTCAGGGCTGGATTGGTCTTATACGGTACTGAGGAAGATGTTTGATAATTATGTGAATATATATATATATATATATATATATATATATATATATATATATATATATATATATATATATATATATATATATACACACACACACACACACACACACACACAAACAGTACCGAGTGACCGAATGAATTGTGACCAGTAGTACATGAGGCATTCCAACTGATATGTCATATTCCTCATATCATGCAGTATTGATCTATTTTTGCTTGTACTGAGTTTAACTATTGAACTTGAAAGCATGCCTACTTTTTGTACCATTATTTATGTATTGGACTGTACCTGCGGAGCTCGTCACTACTTTCAGCCCAGAGGTTAGTCTTGTTATTTACTGAGTTGGTTATACTTATACTACACTCTGCACCTCGTGTGCAGATCCAGGCCGGATACGGCGGTTGCCAGATTTGAGGATTTAACTGTTGGAGACTATCAAGGTAGTTGCTCGGTGTCCGCTGACCTTGTCTCTCTTTTTTCTTCAGTTATTGTATTGTTCTATACTTTCAGACAGTATTTTATCAGTCAGACTTTTTATTCATATTAGATGCTCATGTACTAAGTGACACCGGATTTTGAGAATGTATTTTTGTGTCAGAAATTGTGAGATTTTCTATGAAATTCAATATTATGTTTTCAAACTTAATGGAAATTACAGTTTATTTAGGTTGTCGGCTTGCCTAGTATTGCGATAGGCGTAATCACGACAGGTTAGGATTTTGGGTTGTGACTCTGGGAGGACTGAGTGAAATGATACTCTGAGAGTATGCATATGGTTTTATCACTGAGTTGCATCGCACTGACATGCACACTTGATATACATACATAGAGATGCATGTTCCTCATGTTATACGGTACCACGTCATTCATGACTTCTCACACATATTGGCATATAGGCATAGTGATGCATTTTTCACTAGCTATGTGGAAAGAAAATAAAACATCTTATTTATTATTGAAAGGAATTTTGGGAAAATTACTGTTTTCAAACTTACTCATATTTTTGGCAACTTCGGTAAAAGACTTGAGTTTTTACTGATACACTTGAAAGGCAGAGCTATTTTCAGAAATCATGATTAAGCTGAGCATTTTATCTCTGAGTTATTTCTTTTATTACTTGCTTTATGTTGTTATGGACTGTTGTTGGCTATTAGTGTTGGACCCGGCCTTCGTTCCAGCTCGTCACTACTTTCAACCTAAGGTTAGGTTTGTTACTTATTGAGTACATGGGGTCGGTTGTACTCATACTACACTTCTGCACCTTGCGTGCAGATGTGTTCCGATCGTAGCTTCCTCTTGTTCATTGTAGCCTTAGATTTATAAAGAAAATCTGTTTATGTACATTTCGAACAGATGATATATTTATTTCATACCAGCATTGTAAATTCTAATCTTAGAAGCTCATGATTTGTACTACCAGTCCTTGGAGAGTTTATTAGAGTCAGTTAAATATTATTTGAATCAGATATTTGTAAATTGGCTTACCTAACGGGTTGGGTTATGTGCTATCACGGCTAGTTAAATTTTAGATCGTGACAGTACTCCACATTACCAATACGTCTATTTGATCTAAGGAATTAACCAACATGTTTTCAGGTATAGTGATGTAACTTGATAGGTATATCTGATATTAAAATCTAAAAGAATTGTTAGGCTTGATAATTTTGACAATAGATCATCGAGATATACCTTACCAAAAGTGAAATTCAACCTTGAGGTTAGAGACTTCGTGCGGATAACGTGTTATGAAATATAGCTCAAAGTAACAATATAGAACAAGGAAAAACAAGCTAAGAGATATAGAGAGAAAGATAGGAGAGATTCTTATTTCTTCTTCAATTGTGTATATTTTTCTATCTATTACAAGACCTTTATATAGGCATGAAAAGTGAAGAAAAATATGTCATTAAACATTTGAGATGAAGATCATGGAGGAAGAGTAGACATCCACCATAATTTGATTTTTCTTATAACAAAATATATTTTATTAAGTTATTATTAATCGGGAAGCATAGTAAATTAATTAAAAAGGGGAGGACCAAAATTGATCGTCAACAATCAGTCCTTGTGATATTGTATGGAGTTCAACCATTTTATGTATTGATTATTGATGATCGTTCATTCTAGTTGTGTCATTTGTTATATGGCTTGCCTAGCGGATAGGTTAGGTGCCCTCATGACTTGGAGAAATTTTGGGTCATGACAGAATATTTCCGATAGACCCTCAGCTTAATGTAAGTGTTCCAAAATAGCTTTAAAAAATCCGGTAGTGAAGAAGCCATAAAAAATAATAAGGAAGGCATTAAAAAGCATTTGAAAAAAGGGCGTTAATATCAACAAACTATTAAAATAACCGAAGCACAAGAAACAACACATAGCAATAGGGATCGAAGTATAAGACAATATGAAAATAGTAGTAATACTACTGGTATGAAAGGAGAAGCTAATAATGGGCTCTAAACTACCACCAAGCCTCTCCCACAAGAAAGCGAGATAACGCTCGAACTATCTGACATAAAAGGTGTAACAATAAGATGAATAGACTTTCGAAGTAAAGGTGTCTCAGTTAAATTTCTCGGGATTTTTTAAGATAATTATCAAAAAACCCTCAGATTGGTATTGATTTAGAGGTTTTCAAATATCAAATGTATTTTAGTTTAAGCTAAAATCACTATTCCCTTCGTCCTAAAAGAAAAATGGCATGGTTAAGAGCTGACGCTCAACGAATTTAATTTTTGTTGTGAATTTTGATATTGATTTGTAATTTTTTTTCTAAATAAAGTTTTACATATGAAAACCTAAATAGAAATATCATAAATCACAATTTTTTTATATTCGAATAATTTTTTTTAAAATGCTTGATCGAATTATAGTAAAAAGAATATCTTACTCAAATAAACAAAACATTATTCTTTTAGAGCGGATGATGTACTTTATGGGTCGTGTAAGTTCTGATTTCTGCTTTTAATAATTACGATTTCAGAGAAAATTTCTATTTCTGTTCCTTTATTCTTCTACTCAAGCGTAATGCTCGACCAAATAAATGTATGTATGTTGAGTAGTTCATTTTATCATCAATTTGGGATTTTAATCTACCTTTAATAGCCATGCTGAATTGACAAAACCGCAAATAAATAAAAAAAAAAATTGTCGTTACATATATTTGTTCTTTTACGTTCCGTCTTAGGACAAAAGTAAGGAAAAAGGAAAATTCATCAAAATTTAACATTAGTTTTTTATGTAGAAACATACAAAAGAGAAAAAAAAAAATAGAAAGCAAGTTTAATAAATAACAATACAATTTTGAGTTGTTATGGGATTTTATTTGCACCACATATATTTAAATAACTGAGCTTTTATTTTTTGGTAGGAAAGATAAGCTTATATTAATTATAAAGACGCATTCGTACAGAGAGGTTGGTGCTGGGAATGCACCAAAATACTAATGCTACAAATACTACTAGTAGAATTGTTACTAACATCTACTGTGGAGTGTTGATCCAAAGGATCATTACAAAAAGGAAAGTTTTCTACTATAGTAACTTCATGTGCAGCACCATATTGCAGAGGGTGAATGTCTGTTGCCAACAAGTCTGCCGGATGTGAAGCAAAATGTGGTGTTTGAGTGTCAAGCATGACGGATTGCCATACTTGAGCGGGTGGTACTTTTCGGAGAGTTGTAGCGCCTGACTAATCTGCTAATAGTTGTTCGATAACAAAAATGGGTGGTGACACAAAAATAGTTGGTGTTGCTGAGTACTCCATCGTACAACCTTACTTGGCTAACCTATTTGCTACTCCGTTTTGCTCTTTGTACACGTGTATGAGATGCGGATCATGGAGCTGGTGGAGCAGGTGCCTGCAATCGTAGATGATATTAGTGTAGAGTAGATTTTAATTTCTTAAAACTATGATTACCTCTGAGGCGTCAATGTTTACTTCAAGTGGAACCAAATTAAACTTAATTGCTAACTGTAATCCATGGAAAAGTGCTTGTAATTCTACTTCCATGATAGTTTTTTTGTAGTAATATTACCAGCAAACCCAGTAATCCAAGTTCCCTGAGCATCCCGAATGAGCCTCCTATGCCGGAATTTCCAGATTGACGGGAGACTGCTCCATCAGTATTTAATTTGTAATAATTTAGTTCTGGAGGAATCCATTTGACGTCAATACATACTTTAGGAGTTTTAGTAATAGATTTGGTCGCACAATAAGTAAATTCTATAGCTTGCTTAATTATATGATGTGCAGGGACATTGTTTTTTCTAAGTTCAAAAGAATTTGTATTTCGTGTAGTTATAATGACCCAACCGGTCATTTTAACTTTTAGAACCCCGTTCCCCTAAATAAAACTCTTTGTATGTGCTTTTATAAATTATGACTTACGGGGATGGTTGGTTTGGGATTTGAAAGTATTCGGGTTAAAATCGGAATACTTGGTTCCTTAAGTTGCCATAAAATGCTAAGTTTGACTTCGGTCAACATTTTGAGAAAACGACCCCGGAATCAGACTTGATTTGGTATGATCCTGCGTCGTTTGTAGAAATTGAAAGTTTCAAAGTTCATTAGGCTTGAAACTATAGTGTTTTTAGTGTTGTTGGATGTGATTTGAAAACTCGACTAAATTTGTATGATGTATTAGGACTTGTTGGTATATTTGGTTGAGGTCCCGAGGGGCTCGGGTGAGTTTCGGATGCCTAACGGATCATTTTTGGACTTGGCTTGATAGCCGGAGTTCTGGTTTCTGAAGGTTCTGGTTTCCTTCTATGCGATTGCGTGAGAAGGTATACGATCGTGTAGGGTTAATTGGGCAGCTAAAATTTTATGTTATGCGATCGCGTGGGCGAGTATGCGATCACATAGGTTTGGCAAGTTGTGCTATGCAAACGCGTGGCTAAGACCGCATTCGCGAAGAGGAAACGAGGCAGAATGTGGTCCACACGCTTAATCCTTCGTGATCGCGTGGATGAGTCTGCAATCGCGTAGGTCTAGGAATGTTATATTTCGCGATCGCGTGGAGTTATCCGCGATCGCATAAGCTTAATTCTGGGCAACCTTATTTTGTTCTTCGCGATCGCGTGCCTTTGGCCGCGATCGTATAGAAGAAAAAGCCTGGGCAAAGAGTTTAAGTTCTGAAAATGGGACTTCGTCCCATTTTCTATTTTTAACGATTTGGAGCTCGGATTGAGGCGATTGTTGGGAGATTTTAGGAGAAAACATCAAGGTAAGTATTCTTAACTCAATCTTGGTTAGATTACCTAAATCCATCACCGTTTTTAACAAATAATTGATGATTTAAGTTAGAAAAAGTTGAAAGCCTTCTTGGATAGATTTGAGGATTTAAGGGTCGAATTGTTATCGGAATTTAGTCATTTTTGTATGGTTAGACTCGTGGTTGAATGGCCATTCATATTTCGTAATTTTCGTCGGATTCCGAGACGTGGGCCCCACATGCAATTTTTGAGTTAATTTCGGATTTTTATTCAAAAAATATAGTATTTTCTTATGGAATAGATTCTACAATTTTTGTTGACTGTGCCGAATTAATTATGACAAGATTCGAGTCGATCGGAGTTGAGAAATCGAGGAAAAGGCATACTACTTGGTTAAATTGGAGCAAGTCGAGGTAAGTGACTTGTCTAACTTTGTGGGGGGAAAATTTCCCCTATGAGTGGTATTGAAGTGATAAATTAAAATGTATTGAAAGTCGTGTACACGAGGTTACGAGTGTGTACACGGGTTAAATGTGAAAGATTATGTCTTTAAATTGTGTAGCTCGATGTTGCATATTAATTAAATAATTTTACCTTTTATATTCTTTATCATTGATTTAAATGTTTATACTTTAAATTTGTTTGACCTTTTCCTGCTAATTATTTTACCTGTTTAGTTGAAATTTGGTTTCTTTTATTATGTGCATTATTTGAAGGGTGATTTTTTATTCAAATTAAATATTATTAATATGAATTATTTGACATTTTAAATTTGGTATTGAAGCAACGTATTAAAAGTTTGAAATATTTTTTTTTTGAGTTATTTATTCCCGAATATTTTGTGAGATTTTCGTGCTCATTGTGATGGATTCGTGAGCTCTTTATTGTGAAAAAATATTATTATTGGATTATTTTGGCATGAGCCGTGAGTTCTTTATTATGGAAAAATATTGTTGTTGATTTTTTTGGCAAATTGAAATATTGGGCACTTGAGGTACAAATTATGATATATTGTGATATTAATACGCATGCGGTGGTATAAGGTCTGGGTATTAAAATGCATGCGGTGAGATAAGGGTGGCTTGATATGAGTGGCTAGTAGGGGAGACTACTAGAAGTCATGCGGTATGATAAGGGTGGCTAAAACGCGGGATGCTATTTCAAAAAAAAAAATATTTTCTTTAAATAAATTGTGAAGGCTCCCGCGGTGATATAAGA
The DNA here is from genome assembly GCF_000715075.1 of Nicotiana tabacum. NCBI lineage: Eukaryota > Viridiplantae > Streptophyta > Magnoliopsida > Solanales > Solanaceae > Nicotiana > Nicotiana tabacum. The sequence goes on along the minus strand of NC_134088.1, from coordinate 112,527,783 downwards.
AAATGAGATATTGTGAATTTATTTATGATTTGAGACTACGAGGCGGTACCTCGAGAGTTCTCTTATTAATATTGATTTATGGCCGCAGTTGCCTGTGATTATTGTTGTGACTTTTCTTAAAGTTGAAAAGAATTCTGTTTTGTTTCCGCGAGGTATTAATTACAATTATTTGGTGTAATTAAATGATGATATACTACTTGACTCATTTCCATTGTCATTTTATCTTATTATATTGTTAAACATTTTACTATGCCATTATTTATTTTTCCAGTAGGGCCTGACCTGACCTCGTCACTACTCTACCGAGGTTAGGCTTGGCACTTACTGGGTACCATTGTGGTGTACTCATACTACACTTCTGCACATCTTTTTGTGTAGATCCAGGTACATCTTACTAGTCCAGAAATCAGTGAGTTACCGGTGTACGGAGACTTCGAGGTATATCTGCCAGCGTCCGCAGACTCCGGAATCCCCTTCTACCATTATCATGTTGCTTCCTTATTTTCTTTAGACCTTGATATATATAGAAACATTGAGGATAAATTCTTACAAGCTTGTGACTTATTTCTACCGTATTTTGAGAGTTGTAATTATTTGATTTGTAGTTTATTTATTTCAGATATCTATTATTATTCCGCATTGATAGGCTTACCTAGTCTTAGAGACTAGGTGCCATCACGACCTCCTACAGAGGGAATTTGGGGTCGTGACAAGTTGGTATCAGAGCTCTAGGTTCATAGGGGTTATGAGTCACAAGCAGGTTTAGTAGAGTCTTGCGGATCGGTACGGAGACGTCTGTACTTATCTTCGAGAGGCTATGGAACTGTTAGGAAAATATTTACTTCTTTGATTCTTTATCGTGCACACTATTGACTTCAAAGTTTTAAACCATTATCTTTACATTCTCTCACAGATGGTGAGGACACGCACAACTGGATCCGATGATCAGACACCGCTCCCCCTATTGGAGCCGCAAGAGGCCGGGGTCGGGGTAGAGGCCGAGACAGAGGCCTAGGAAGACCACGTGGTGCAGCCAGAGCACTTGCACGAGCTGCTGCACCAGATCCACCAGTAGCTGCAATTGGAGAGCAGGCACCTGAGACGCATGTTACTACTCCTACACTTCAGGAGACTCTTGCCCAGTTTTTGAGCATGTTTGGCACTCTAGCTCAGGCAGGGTTAATTCCACTTGCTCCTGCCACATCTCAGGTCGGGGTAGGAGCACAGACTCTCACAGCCCTTTACTCTAGAGCCACGGGCCCAAGTTGACCATGCCCCAGAGGTTATACCAATGTAGCCAGTTGTCCCAGTACGGCCTGAGATTAGGACAGCAGTTTCAAAGGGGGAGCAGCTCAGGCTCGAGAGGTACAAGAAGTACCACCCTCCCACTTTCAGTGGTTTAGGTTCAGAGGATGCTCAGGGTTTTCTGGAGGAATGTCACCATATCCTTCGTACTATGGGTATTGTGGATTCTAGTGGGGTTTCTTTCATGGCATTCCAATTTAGAGAAGCAGCCCACCAGTGGTGGCTGGCATATGAGTTGGATAGTCCCGCTGAGGCATCTTCACTCACTTGGACTCAATTTTCAGATATGTTCTTAAGGGAGTATGTTCCTTAGAGTCTTAGAGATGCATATCGCACAGAGTTAGAGCAGTTGCGCCAGAGTTCTATGACCATGTCAGAGTATGCGGTCTGATTTAGTGAGTTGGCTAGGCATGCACCAGCCTTAGTTGCTACTATTCGAGAGCGGATTCACAGATTTATTGAGGGTCTCCACCCTAGTATCACATTCAGTATGGCCCGAGAGCTAGAGATGGACATCACATACCAACAGGTGGTGTCAATTGCTAGGAGATTGGAAGGTATGCGGACTCGAGAGAGGGAAGCTAAGAGACCCCGAGATTCTGAAACATATAATAACTCTCGTGCCCCAGTTACAGCCCGTCATGGTAGAGGTTATGTGAGTTGTCCTATTTATTCAGCATTTCCAGCTTCTAGTGGTATTCCGGCCACTCCCAGACCTCAGGTTCCATATTATGCACCGCCAGTGTTTTATGTACCTCTTGTACGAGGTGCCTTCAGCGGGCGGTCTAGTCAATCAAGCCTGAGCCAGTCCCAGCAGCCACGTCCTTCGAGGGCTTGTTTTGAGTGTGGTGACACTTGTCATATCATGAGAGATTGCCGCGGATTTAGGAGGGGTGCACCTCCACAGATTTCTCATGCCCCACCTATTCCATAGGGCCCTCAGGCTTCTTAGGACATGATTACTGCACCAGTTGCCACTCCACCTGCACAGCCAGTTAGAGGTGGAGGTCGAACAGGTAGAGGTCGCCCTAGAAGGGGAGGTCAGGCCAGATATTATGCCCTTCCTGCTAGGACAGAGGTCGTTGCATCCGATTCTGTTATCACAGGTATTATTCTGGTCTGTCATAGCGATGCATCAGTCTTATTTGATCCAGGCTCCACTTATTCTTATGTGTCATCTTATTTTACCCCGTATTTGGGCATATCACGTGATTTCTTGAGTTCTCATATTTATGTATCTACACCCGTGAGTGAATCTATTATTGTGGGACGTGTGTATCGGCCGTGTTTAATTGTTATTAGTGGTTTTGAGACCAGAGCTGATTTATTACTGCTTGGTATAGTGGATTTCGATATTATTTTGGGCATGGACTGGTTGTCGCCCTATCACGTTATTCTTAATTGTTACGCCAAGACGATGACGTTGTCTATGACAGGTCTATCGCGCTAGAGTGGAGAGGTACATCAGATCATGTTCCTAGTAGGGTTGTTTCATTTCTTAAAGCTCAACGAATGGTTGAGAAGGGGTGTGATGCGTATCTGGCCTATGTGAGAGATGTTAGTATTGATACTCCTACCGTGGAGTCAGTTCCTGTAGTAAGGGATTTTCCTGATGTATTTCCAGCGGATCTTCCGGGTATGCCACCCGACAAGTATATTAACTTTGGCATTGATTTGTTATCGGGCACTCAGCCCATTTCTATTCCACCATATCGTATGGCCCCAGTAGAATTGAAAGAATTAAATGAACGGTTACCGGAATTGCTTGATAAGGGCTTCATTAGGCCCAGTGTATAGGCTTGGGGTGCTCCTGTCTTATTTGTGAAGAATAAGGATGGTTCTATGCGGATGTATATTGATTACCGTCAGTTGAACAAGGTTACAGTGAAGAACAGGTATCCATTGCCACGTATTGATGACCTATTTGATCAGCTTCAGGGTGTCAGGGTATTCTCTAAAATTGACTTACGTTCAGGCTATCATCAGTTGAAGATTCGGGAACCCGATATCCGGAAGACTGCTTTCAGGACTCGGTAAGGTCATTATGAGTTCCTTGTGATGTCTTTTGGGCTGACCAACGCCCCAAGAGCATTTATGCACCTGATGAACAGTGTATTTTAGCCCTATCTTGACTCCTTCGTCATTGTATTTATTGACGATATTCTGGTGTATCCCGGAGTCGGGAGGATCATGAACAGCACTTGAGAACTGTGCTTCAGACTTTGAGAGAAAAGAAGTTATATGCAAAATTTTCAAAGTGTGAATTTTGGCTTGATTCAGTGGGATTTTTAGGTCATATAGTTTCGTGCGAGGGGATCAAGGTAGATCCTAAGAAGATTGAGGTAGTACAGAGTTGGTCCAGACCGTCCTCATCTACGAAGATCCGGAGTTTCCTTGGTTTGGCAAGATATTATCGCCGATTTGTAGAGGGTTCCTCTTCTATTGTTGCACCTATGACCAAATTGACCCAGAAGGGTGCTCCATTCAAGGGGACCGAGGAATGTGAGGAGATCTTCCAAAAGCTCAAGACAACTTTGACTACAGCCCCAGTGTTGGTATTACCTACAGGCTCAGGGTCTTATATTGTGTATTGTGATGTGTCATGTATTGGTCTCGGCGTAGTGTTGATGCAAGATGGTAGGGTTATTGCCTACGCGTCCAGATAGTTAAAAGTACATGAGAAGAATTATCCGGTCCACGACCTTGAGTTAGCAGCTATTGTTCATGCCTTGAAGATTTGGCGGCATTATTTGTGCGGTGTCCATTGTGAGGTCTACACCGATCATCGGAGTCTACAGCATCTGTTTAAATAGAAAGATCTTAATTTGCGGCAGCGGAGATAGTTGGAGTTGCTTAAGGAGTATGATATCACCATTCTCTATCATCCTGGGAAGGCCAATGTAGTGGCCGATGCCTTGAGTCATAAGGCAGAGAGTTTGGGCAGCTTAGCATATTTACCGGTAGCAGAAAGGCCTTTAGACTTGGATGTTCAGGCCTTAGCCAACCAGTTTGTCAGGTTGGATATTTCTGAGCCGAGCTGAGTTTTGGCTTGTGTGGTTTCTCAGTCTTCTCTTTATGATCGTATCAGAGAGCGTCAGTATGATGACCCCCATCTTCTTGTACTTAGGGACACAGTTCCGCACGGTGATGCCAAGGAAGTCACTATTAGAAATGACGGTGTATTACGGATGCAAGGCAGGCTATGTGTGCCTAATGTAGATGGTTTGCGTGAGTTGATTCTCCAAGAGGCTCACAGTTCGCGGTACTCCATTCATCCGGGTACTACAAAGATGTATCAAGACCTGAGACAGCACTATTGGTGGAGGCGAATAAAGAAAGACATAGTGGAGTATGCAGATCGGTGTCTCAATTGTCAGCAGGTAAAATATGAGCATCAGCGGCCAGGTGAATTACTTCAGAAGTTATAAATTCCGGAGTGTAAATGGGAGCAGATCACTATGGATTTCGTTGTTAGGCTTCCACGGACTCAGCGGAAGTTTGATGTAGTTTGGGTGATTATGGATAGGCTGACCAAGTCAGCTCAATTCATTCCTGTGATGACTACCTATTCTTCCGAGCAGTTGGCTCAAGTCTATATTCGCGAGATTGTCAGACTTCATGGCGTACTGGTATCTATCATCTCTGACCAAGGTACAAAGTTTGCATTACAGTTTTGGAGGGCTGTACAGCGAGAGTTGGGTACTCATGTGGAGTTGAGTACAGCATTTCACCCTCAGACAGACGGGCAGTCCGAAAGCACTATTTAGATATTGGAGGATATGCTTCGTGCGTGTGTGATAAATTTTGGGGGTGCTTGGGATCAGTTCTTACCACTTGCGGAGTTTGCTTACAACAACAGTTACCAGTCAAGCATTCAGATGGCTCCGTATGAGGCCTTGTATGGTAGGTGGTGCCGATCACCAGTGGGTTGATTCGAACCGGGCGAGGCTAGGCTATTGGGCACAAACTTGGTTCAGGATACCTTGGAAAAGGTTAAATTGATTCAGGATCGACTTTGTACAGCCTAATCTAGACAGAAGAGTTATGCGGATCGGAAGGTTCGTCATGTTGCATTCATGGTTGGTGAGCGGTTCCTGCTCCGGGTTTCTCCTATGAAGGGTGTGATGCGATTCAGGAAGAAGGGTAAGTTGAGCCCTAGGTATATTGGTCCTTTTGATATTCTTGAGAGAGTTGGAGAGGTGGCTTACAGACTTGCACTACCACCTAGTCTCTCTGCAGTTCATCCGGTATTCCATGTTTCTATGTTTCAAAAATATCACGGCGATCCGTCTCATGTGTTAGACTTCAGTTCGGTTCAGTTGGACGAGGATCTATCTTATATTGAGAAACTAGTGGCTATTTTAGATAGGCAGGTTTGAAAGCTGAGGTCAAAGAACATTTCTTCCGTGAAGGTTCAGTGGAGGGGTCATCCGGTCGAGGAGGCGACTTGGGAGACCGATCATGATATGCACAGATGTTATCCTCATCTTTTTAACACTCCAGGTATAATTCTAAACTCGTTTGAGGACGAACGTTTGTTTAAGAGATGGAGAATGTAATGACCCAATCGATCATTTTGACTTTGAGAACCCCGTTCCCCTAAATAAAACTCCCCATATGTGCTTTTATAAATTATGACTTGCGGGGATGGTTGGTTCGAAATTTGGAAGTGTTCGGGTTGAAATCGAAACACTTGGTTCCTTAAGTTGGCCTTAAAATGCTAAATTTGACTTTGGTCAACATTTTGAGAAAACGACCCCGGAATCGGGATTTTATGGTTCCAATAGCTCTGTATGGTGATTTTGGGCCTAGGAGCATGTTCAGAATTTTATTTGAAAGTCTGTAGTTAAATTAGGCTTGAAATGGCTAAAATAGGAATTTAAGTTTGGAACTTGACCGGGGAGTTGACTTTTTGATATCGAGGTCGGAATCTAGTTCCAAAACTTTTCATAGCTTTGTTATGTCATTTATGACTTGCACGCAAAATTTGAGGTCAATCGGACTTGATTTGATATGTTCTGGCGTCATTTGTAGAAATTGAATATTTCAAAGTTCATTAGGCTTGAATCTATGTGTGATTCGTGTTTTTAGTGTTGTTGGATGTGATTTGAAGATTCAACTAAGTTCGTATGATGTATTAGGACTTGTTGGTATATTTGGTTGAGGTCCCGAGGGGATCGAGTGAGTTTCGGATGCCTAACGGATCATTTTTGGACTTGGCTTGATAGCTGGAGTTCTGGTTTCTGCAGGTTCTAGTTTCCTTCTACGCGATCGCGTGAAAAAGTATGCGATCGCGTAGGGTTAATTGGGCAACTGAAATTTTGTGCTATGCGATCGCGTGGGCGAGTATGCGATCGCGTAGGTTTGGCAAGCTGTGCTATGCGAACGCGTGGCTAAGACCGCGTTCGCGAAGAGGAAACGAGGCAGAACCTGGTCCACGCGCTTAACCCTTCGCGATCGCGTGGATGAGTCTGCAATCGCGTAGGTCTAGGAATGCTGTGTTTTGCGATCATATAGATGAGTCTGCGATCGCGTAGGTCTAGGAATGTTGTGTTTCGCTATCACGTGGAGTTATCCGCGATCGCGTAAGCTTAATTCTGGGCAACCTTATTTTGTTCTTCGCGATCGGGTGCCTTTGGCCGCGATCACATAGAAGAAAAAGCCTGGGTAGAGAGTTTAAGTTCTGAAAATGGGACTTCATCCCATTTTTCATTTTTAACGATCTGGAGCTCGGATTGAGGCGATTGTTGGGAGATTTTCGGAGAAAACATCAAGGCAAGTGTTCTTAACTCAATCTTGTTTAGATTACCCGAATCCATCACTGTTTTTAACAACTAATTGATGATTTAAGTTGGCAACATTTGAAAGCCCTCTTGGATAGATTTGAGAATTTGAGGGTCTAATTGTTATCGGAATTTAGTCATTTTGGTATGGTTAGATTCGTGGTTGAATGGGGCGTTCATATTTCGAAACTTTTGCCAGATTCCGAGGTTGGGCCCCACAGGCAATTTTTGAGTTAATTTCAGATTTTTATTGAAAAATATAGTATTTTCTTATGGAATTGATTCTACAATTTTTGTTGACTGTGCCGAATTAATTATGACTAGATTCGAGTCGATCGGAGTGGGAAAATCGAGAAAAAGGCATACTACTTGGTTAAATTAGAGCAAGTCGAGGTAAGTGACTTGTCTAACCTTGTGTGGGGAATATTTCCCCTATGATTAGTATTGAAGTGATAAATTGAAATGTGTTGAAAGTCGTGTACACGTAGTTACGAGTGTGTACACGGGTTAAATGTGAAAGATTATGTCATTAAATTGTGTATCTTGATGTTGCATATTAATTAAATAATTTTACCTTGTTATATTCTTCATCATTGATTTAAATGTTTATACTTTAAATTTGCTTGACCTTTTCCTCCTAATTGTTTTACCTGTTTAGTTGAAACTTGGTTTCTTTTATTCTGTGCATTATTTGAAGGGTGATTTTTTATTCAACTTAAATATTATTAATATGAATTATTTGACATTTTAAATTTGGTATTGATGCAACGTATTAAAAGTTTGAAATAATTTTTTGTTGAGTTATTTATTCCCGAATATTTTGTGAGATTTTCGTGCTCATTGTGATGGATCCGTGAGCTCTTTATTGTGAAAAAATATTATTGTTGGATTATTTTGGCATGAGCCGTGTGCTCTTTATTATGGAAAAATATTGTTGTAGATTTATTTTGGCAAATTGAAATATTGGGCACTTGAGGTGCAAATTGTGATATATTGTTATATTGATATGCATGCGGTGGTATAAGGTCTGGGTATTGAAACGCATGCGGAAAGATAAAGGTGGCTTGATAAGCGTGGCTAGTAGGGGGGACTTCTAGAAGTCATGCGGTGTGATAAGGGTGACTAAAATGCGGGATGCTATTTCGGGAAAAAAAATATTTTCTTTAAATAAATTGTGAAGGCTCCCGCGGTTATATAAGGAAATGAGATATTATGAATTTATTTATGATTTGGGACTACGAGACGGTACCTCGGGAGTGCCCTTGTTGATATTGATTTATGGCCGCAGTTGCCTTTGATTATTGTTGTGATTTTTCTTAAAGTTGAAACGAATTTTGTTTTGTTTTCACGAGGTATTAATTGCCATTATTTGGTGTAATTAAATGGTGACATACTACTTGACTCATTTCCATTGTCATTTTATCTTATTATATTTTTAAATATTTTACCATGCCATTATTTATTTTTCCAGTAGGGCCTAACCTGACCTCGTCACTACTCTACCAAGGTTAGGCTTGGCACTTACTGGGTACCGCTATGGTGTACTCATACTACGCTTATGTACATCTTTTTGTGCAAATCCAGGTACATCTTACCATCCCGGACATCAGTGAGTTACCGGTGTACGAAGACTTCGAGGTATATCTGCCAGCATCCGCAGGCTCCGGAGTCCCCTTCTATCATTATCATGCTGCTTCCTTATTTTCTTTAGACCTTGATATATATAGAGACATTGAGGATAAATTCTTATAAGCTTGTGGCTTATTTCTACCGATTTTTGGGAGTTGTAATTATTTGATTTGTAGTTTATTTATTTCAGATATCTATTATTATTCCGCATTGATAGGCTTACCTAGTCTTAGAGACTAGGTGCCATCACGACCTCCTACGGAGGGAATTTGGGGTCGTGACAATAGTCCAGATGTGCCATAAACTAAAAGAGAGGAATGTATGAGGATGGAGGTTGTGGGGCATATGCTTATTTCTTCCCTTGAAAAGTAGATGAAGCCACAGAGATAGAGTGGGAAATCTATTCAACATATTAGTGGTAGCTTGTAGACCTAGATTTTTTCAGTAGTTTTGTACATTAGGACATGTCAGAAAGATATGGTTGAGTGTTTCATTAGGGTCATGACAGTATAAATAGTTCGCCTCTGTTAGCAAACCTATGTGGTGGAGATATTGGCGAGAAGGTAGATGATTATGGTTAAAGAGCCATATGAAAGACCTAATTTTTTAGGCTACGGGGAGCTTCCAAATCCATTTGTATTGAGGTTGGTGTGCATTAAATGAAGGCGTGTGATTAAGGAGAGAAATGTACATGGATTGTACTTTGAATAAACCATTGTGTGTCAAAGCCCGGAATGTACTATCAATATTCTTTTTATATATAGGGATGTACTAATTTTGCATAAGGGCTTTGATGCATTGAGGTATTTCGAAAGGAAATTTTTGTCAATACTAACCTTAGAGATGAGATTGTGAGGTTGATGTCTTCTTCTGGCAAGGGTCCAGAGATGGTAGTGCGCATAGTGGTTGTAGCTCCAACCCAAGCGTCGGTCCAAAATTTTATATGTTAGTCATTGCGATGTGCCATTGTAAACCTAGTTGGCAGTGTGACCATCCTTAGAGAATGTTATTCTAGGTGTGTGAATGAGTTTTAGCGGAAGAATATGTAAAACAATATTTGTGAAGTAGTATTGTTGCCCAAAGTGCGGTTGTTTGATGGAAGAGCCGCCAGGAGAGACTAGCATGTAAAGCATCATTTTTAAGAGAAATTGTTTGTATTCCTAATCCTACAAATTGGGGGTGGGGGTGGTTATTTTTTTCCATTGTATTAGATGGAGTTTCTTTTTAATGGAAGTAGTGCCCCAAAGAAAGTTTCGTTGATATTGCTCAATTTTAATTATTATGGATTTGGGAATAGAAATGTATTGCATTACATGATTAGGAAGGCTGTTAAGTATGGATTTGATCAGATTTTTTCTCCCTGCTAGGGATAGAAACTCAGTCTTCCAGCCTGCAAGGCAAGTTTTGAAATTGTCAAAGAGGAATTGAAAGTCAGATTTTTGTGGTTTCTTGACGAACATGGGAAATCCTAAGTATTTGCCGAAGGTTAACCCTTCAGACATGCTAAAGCATTAGAGCACATAGGCCTTATTGCCGTCGGTGCAATTATTTGAGAAGAAAATCTTTGACTTTTGGAAATTGATTTTCTGGCCTGAAATATTGCTAAAGTTATTAAGCGTGTCAATTATGGCATGACAGCTTTTACTAGTTATTTTAGAGAGTAGGATGATGTCGTCGACAAAAAAAAGATGAGAGAGTTCAGGTCCATTTCGTGAAATTTTAATAGGCTTCCAGAGAAGATAGTCTACCGATGTGGAGATGCTACGCAAAAGCATTTCCATGCACAGAATAAAAATATAGGGGTAGAGGTGTAACGACCCGGCCAATCGTTTTGAGAGTTAGAGCCCTGAACCCCTATTAACTGCTTTCCCCAAATCTATTTCTGCTATTGTGACTTGCCGGGATGATTGGTTTTGAGTTTCGGAGTGTTTTGGGACACTTAGTCCCTAAATGAGAGCTTAAGCCTTAGGATTTGGACCGTAGTCAGAACTGTATGAAGACGACTCCGGAACAAAATTCCGTCGGTTCCGTTAGCTCCGTTAGGTGATTTTGGGTTTAGGAGCGTATCTGGATTGTGTTTTGGAGGTTCGTAGCTCATTTAGGCTTGAAATGGCGAAAGTTAAATTTTTGGAGTTTTGGACCGGTAGTGGAATTTTTGATATCGGGGTTATTTTTTGATTCTGAAAGTTGAAGTAGGTCCGTAATGTTGATTATGACTTGTGCGCAAAATTTGAGGTCAATCGGACGTGATTTGATAGGTTTCGGCATCGGTTGTAGAATTTTGAAGTTTCAAGTTCTTTAAGATTGAATTGGAGGGTGATTCATGATTTTAGCATTGTTTGAAGTGATTTAAGAGCTCGACTAAGTTTGTATGGTATTTTAGGATTGGTTGGTATATTTGGTGGAGGTCCCAGGGGCCTCGGGTGTGTTTCAGATGCTCAACGAGTCATCTTTGGACTTAGAGAAGTGGCAGATTTCTGGTGTTTTATAGTAGAAAAATCCATCATCACATTCGCGAGAGGTGCCTCGCGATCGCGTAGAGCATTTGGGAAAGGCAGCGAAGTTGTTCTTCACGTTCGCAATCTTGTTCCCGCATTTGCGAAGGTGTGGGACCTTAAGCCTACGCATTCGCGATATGGTCCTCGCGTTCACGTAGAGTAACGGGGCAGAGGAAGCTTCGGGCATTAAGCCTACGCGTTCGCGAAGAGGTTCCTGCGTTCGTAAAGGGTCCGTTAGCAGAAGGTACGCATTCGCGAAGGAGGAATTTTGGGCCAGTGAAAGATTGTTCATCGCGTTCGCGATCGTGATGTTGCGTTCGCGAAGAAGAACGCACCTGGGCAGAATTTAAGGTTCAAAAACGAGGGTTGAGTTCATAACACAAAAATTTGATTGAGAGCTCGGTAGAAGGAGAAATTTGGAGAGATTTTCGGAGGAAGTTTTTGGGTAATGATTCCTAACTCTTTATGGTTATATTCCGCTAATCTATGGTTGATTTCATCATTTAATTTCGGATTTGGGGTGAAAACTTGAGAATGATTCTTAGGCCGAATTTTGTGGTTTTGATCAAGATTTTGGTATCGGATTGAGAAATTTTGGTATGAGTAAACTCGTGAGTGAATGGGTGTTCATATTTTGTGACTTTTACCCGATTTCGAGACCTGGGCCCGGGGTGACGTTTTGGGCATTTTTCCTAATTTCACACTATAGTTTCGAATTAATTAGCTAAATTAGTTACTCGTAGTTATTTGAATAGATTCGGGCCATTGGGAGTCGGATACTCGTGGCAAGAACGTGTTATCGAGGTGATTTGAGCGGTTCGAGGTAAGTGGCTTGCCTAACCTTGTGTTGGGGACTTTCCCCTTAGGATGTCTTGATATTATTTGGTGTGTGGGCGCCGTGTACGTGAGGTGACGAGTACGTACACGGGTTGTTATTGCAAAAATCATGTTTATCCTTTTTAAATCATAAATTGCTTCTCTTTTTAAATTGCACTAATATGCTTATTTGTTTAGTATAGACTAGAAAAGCATGCTTACGTGTTTTAACTGCCTATTTGACATTCTATGCGCCACGCTTAATTAAATTCCTATTTTTCTTATCTGTATTCAGTATAAACTGTATAACTCGATATCATACCTGTCATTTCATCTTGCGTTACATATTTACTTTGGGACTACGGACATATTCGGGGAGATCACCCAGCACTACATATTTACTTTGGGACTACGGACGTATTTTGGGAGATCCCCCAGCACTGCATATTTACTTTGGGACTACGGACGTATTCCGGGAGATCCCCCTACTGCATATTCATTCGAAACTACGGGACGGTATCCCGGAGATTCCCCATTGTGTTTACTTTGTTCTGAGCTGAGGGCTCTCTTAACTGTTAAATTTTCGAAAATCTCTTTAACTGTGTCACCATAAATTTTACTGATATCTTTTACTGTTTAATTTATTATATTTACTCCGGTAGGGCCTTAGCCTGACCTCGTCACTACTCGACCGAGGTTAGGCTTGGCACTTATTGGGTTCCATTGTGGTGTACTCATGCCCTTCCCTGCACATGTTTTCATGTGCAGATCCAGGTGCAAGCTATTAGCCTCGGGGTTAGTACATGCTGCTGATTTTAGGAGACTTCAAGGTACTACTGCTTGCGTCCGCAGATCTTAAGAGTCCCCTTCTACTCCCTCGCCTAGAGACTTTCTTTATTATCTTCAGACTTTTGTATAGAGCTACATAGATTATAGCAGCTTATGACTTAGTGATATTCTGGGTCTTGGAAAATTATTTTGTATATGCCGAGTGGTACTACTCTTGGCTATTTATAATATGCTGTTTATCTTTAAAATGTTGTGTTTCTTTATATTTTTCGCAATATTAGGCTTACCTAGTCGTAAAGACTAGGTGCCATCACGACACCTTATGGAGGGATAATTTGACTAGTGACAAGTTGGTATCAAAGCACTAGCTTCATAGGAGTCGCGAGTCACAAGCCTGTTTATTAGAATCTCACGGATCGGTGTGGAGACGTCTGTACTTATCTTCGGGAGGCTATGTAACTGTTAAGAACAATCATATTTCTTGATTTCCTTGCCGTGCGAGTTATTGACACCAGAAATTCTAAGATTCTATTCTATTCTTTATCACAGATGGTGAGGACCCGTACTGGGAGGACCGACGATCAGGCACCCGAGCCCCCTGTCAGAGCCGCCAGAGGCCGGGGTCGGGGTAGAGGACGACCACACGGTGCAGCCCGAGCACCTACGAGAGCTGCGTCAGAGGAGCCCCCAGCAGCTCCAGCTAGAGGGCCAGCACCGGAGATCTCTATTGCTACTTTAGCCCTCCAGGAGACTTTAGCTCAGTTCTTGAGCATGTTCAGCACTCTAGCTCAGGCTAGACTATTTCCGATAGCTCCCGCTACATCTCAGGCAGGAGAGGGGCACAGACTCCCGCAGCCCTTACTCCTGAGCAGAGGGTCCAGGTTGATCAGGCCCCAGAGTATATTCCTATGCCCCCAGTGGCTCCGATTCAGCAAGAGATCAGGGTAGCTACTTCTGAGGTAGAGCAGCTCAGACTTGAGAGGTACAAAAAGTACCACCCACCTACTTTCAGCGGACTAGCTTCAGATGATGCTCTGGGTTTTATTGAGGACTGTCATCGTATTCTCCGCACTATAGGCATTGTGGAGACGAGTGGGGTTTCTTTTACCGCTTTCCAGCTGAGGGGAGCAGCATATCAGTGGTGGTGTGCCTATGAGCTGAGTAGTCCGGATGAGGCAGCCTCACTCACTTGGACTCAGTTTTCAGAGATATTCTTGCATGAGTATGTTCCTCAGAGCCTCAGGGATGCTTGGCGCACAGAGTTTGAGCAGTTGCGTCAGGGTGCTATGACTGTGTCGGAGTATGCAGTCTGTTTCAGTGAATTAGCTCGCCATGCACCGGCTCTGGTTACAACAGTCAGAGAGAGGGTTCGTCACTTCATTGAGGGACTCCACCCCAGTATTCAGACCAATATGGCCAGGGAGTTGGAGATGGACATCACTTATCAGCAGGCAGTGAGCATTGCCAGGAGAGTGGAAGGCATGTTTTCCCGGGACAGAGAGGAGAGAGAGGCCAAGAGGTATCGAGAGACTGGTCACTATTCAGGAGCTCATGCACCAGCAGCACGCTATGGCAGGGGTTTTGTGATTCTCCATGTTCATTCAGCTCTTCCAGCAGCCAGTGGTGTTCCAGCTCCTCCTACACCTCAGGAGCCCTATTATGCACCGCCAGTATCCAGTATGCCTCCTACTTAAGGTGTTATTATCGGCCAGTCCAGTAGGCTAGGTCCGAGTCAGTCTCAGCCGCCGCATCCTCCGAGAGGTTGTTTTGAGTGTGGTGATACTCGTCACCATGGTTAGAGATTGCCCCAGAGCCAGGAGGGGTGCACCTTCATAGACTTATCAGCCTCTACATGCTCCAACGGGTCCTCCGGCCATTCTTCCAGCCCCAGCTGCCACCCCACCTCCTCAGCCAGCTTGAGGTGGAGGTCGGGGAGGTCGAGGTCGCCCTAGAGGGGGAGGCCAGGCCAGGTACTATGCCCTTCCAGCCCGTTCAAAGATCGTTGCTTTAGATTCAGTCATCACAGGTATCGTCATTGTCTGTCATAGGGATGCATCAGTATTATTTGACCCAGGCTCTACGTATTCATATGTGTCTTCTTATTTTGCTCCACATTTGGGGATATCTCGGGATTCTTTGAGTTCCCCTGTTTATGTATCTACTCCTGTGGGAGATTCTCTCATTGTGGACCGCGTATATCGGTCGTGTTTGATTGCTCTTAGTGGTTTTGAGACCAAAGCTAATTTGTTATTACTCAGTATGGTAGATTTTGATGTTATCTTGGGCATGGACTGGTTGTCGCCTCATTATGCTATTCTTGAGCGTCACGCTAAGACCGTGACGCTGGCTATTCCAGGCTTGCCGAGATTAGAGTGGAGAGGTACCTTAGAGTATACTCCTCGCAGGGTCATTTCATTTCTTAAGGCTCAGCGAATGGTTGAGAAGGGGTGTGATGCGTATTTGGCCTATGTGAGAGATGTCAGTATTGATACCCCTACAGTAGAGTCAGTTCCAGTAGTGAGGGACTTTCTATATGTGTTTCCAGTTGATCTTCCGGGCATGCCGCCCGACATAGATATTGATTTCGGCATTGATTTTTTGCCGGGCACTCAGCCCATATCTATTCCTCCTTAGCGTATGGCTCCTACTGAGTTGAAGGAGCAATTGCAGGAGTTTCTTGATAAGGGTTTCAGCAGGCCCAGTGTATCACCTTGGGGTGCTCCGATCTTAATTGTGAAGAAGAAGGATGGTTATATGCGTATGTGTATTGATTATCGGCAGCTGAACAAGGTTACAGTGACGAACAGTTATCCTTTGCCTCGCATTGATGATTTATTTGATCAGTTACAGGGTGCCAGGTTGTTTTCCAAGATTGACTTGCGTTCTGGCTATCATCAGTTGAAGATTCGGGAGCCGGATATCCCGAAGACTGCTTTCAGGACCAGGTATGGTCACTATAAGTTTCTTGTCATGTCATTTGTGCTGACCAATGCCCCAGGGGCCTTTATGCATTTGATGCATAGTGTATTTCGTCCTTATCTTGATTTCTTCGTCATTGTGTTTATTGACGACATCCTGGTATATTCCCGGTCTCGGGAAGATCATGAGCAGCACCTGAGGACTGTGCTTCAGACTTTGAGGGAGAAGAGGTTGTATTCAAAATTTTCTAAGTGTGAATTCTAGCTTGATTCAGTGGCATTCTTGGGCCACATAGTATCTTGTGATGGGATCAAGGTAGATCCGAAGAAGGTCGAGGCAGTGCAGAGTTGGCCTAGACCGTCATTAGCTACGGAGATCCGCAGTTTCCTTGGTTTGGCGGGGTATTACCGTCGCTTTGTGGAGGGATTTTCATCCATTGCAGCACCTATGACCAGGCTGACCCAGAAGGGTGCTCCGTTCAGGTAGACCGAAGAGTGTGAGCAAAGCTTTCAGAAGCTCAAGACAGCTTTGACTACAGCCCCAGTATTGGTATTGCCTATAGATTTGGGGTCCTACACTGTCTATTGTGATGCCTCGAGGATTGGCCTTAGAGCGGTATTGATGCAGGACGGTAGGGTGATTGCCTACGCGTCTAGATAGTTGAAAGTTTATGAGAAGAATTATCCAGTTCATGATCTCGAGTTAGCATCTATTGTTCACGCTCTGAAGATCTGGCGTCATTATTTGTACAGTGTTCCCTGTGCGATTTACACTAACCATCGGAGTTTGCAGTACTTGTCCAGGCAGAAGGACCTTAATTTGCGTCAGCGGAGGTGGTTGGAGCTACTTAAAGACTATGATATCACTATATTATACCACCCGGGGAAGGACAATGTAGTGGCTGACGCCTTGAGCCGCCGGCAGAGAGTTTGGGGAGTTTGGCATATCTTCCAGCAGATAAGAGGCCCTTAGCCTTGGATGTTCAGGCCTTAGCTAACTAGTTCGTAAGATAGGATATTTTAGAGCCTAGCCGGGTATTAGCTTGTGTGGTTGCTCGGACTTCTCTTTATGACCGTATCAGGGAGCTCCAGTATGATGATCCTCATCTACTAGTTCTTCAGGACAAGGTTCGGCGAGGTGATTCCAGAGATGTGACTATTGGTGATGACGGTGTGATGAGGATGCAGGGCCGGATCTGTGTTCCCAATGTAGATGGGCTTCGGGAGTTGATTCTCGAGGAGGCCCACAGCTCGCGGTACTCCATTCATCCCGGTGCCGCAAAGATGTACCAGGATTTGAGACAGCACTACTGGCGGAGGAGGATGAAGAAGGATATAGTTGGGTTTGTGGCCAAGTGTCTCAATTGTCAGCAGGTCAAATATGAGCACCAGAGGCCGGGTGGATTACTTCAGAGATTAGAGATCCCAGACTGGAAGTGGAAGCGGATCACCATGGACTTTGTAGTTGGATTTCCACGGACTTTGAGAAGGTTCGATGTTATTTGGGTGATCGTGGATCGGCTGACCAAGTCAGCTCATTTTATTCCAGTGTTGACCACTTATTCTTCTGAGAGGTTGGCTGAGATTTATATAAGAGAGATTGTCCGCCTTCATGGTATTCCAGTATCCATCATTTCAGACAAAGGTACACAGTTCACATCATGGTTTTGGAGAGCCATACAGCAGGAGTTGGGTAATAGGGTGGAGTTGATCACAGCCTTTCACCCTCAGATGGACGGGCAATCCGCGCGCACGATTCAGATTCTTGAAGATATGCTCTGTGCCTGTGTGATGGAGTTCAGAGGGTCATGGTACCAATACTTGCCACTTGCAGAGTTCGCTTACAACAAAAGTTACCAGTCCAGCATTCAGATGGCACCGTATGAGGCTTTGTATGGTAGGCGGTGGCGGTCCCCAGTGGAATGGTTTGAACCGGGCGAGGCCCGATTGTTGGGTACAGATTTGGTCTAGGATGCCCTGGATAAGGTGAAGGTGATTCAGGAGAGACTACGCACAGCCTAGTCCAGGCAGAAGAGTTATGCAGATCATAAGGTTCGTGATTTGGCATTTATGGTTGGTGAGCGGGTCTTGCTTCGAGAGTCACGAGGTTCGGGAAGAAGGGAAAGCTGATCCCAAGGTTCATTGGTCCTTTTGAGATATTGTGGCGAGTTGGGGAGGTTTCTTATGAGCTTGCCTTGCCTCTCAACCTAGCAGGAGTTCACCTGGTATTCCATGTGTCTATGCTCCGGAAGTATCACGGTGATCCGACTCATGTATTGGATTTTTAGCTCAGTCCAGTTGGACAAAGATCTATATTATGTTGCGGAGCCAGTAGCTATTTTGGACAGGCAGGTCAGAAAGCTCAGGTCAAAGAATATTGCTTCAGTAAAGGTCCAATGGAGGGGTCATCCGGTCGATTTGGGAGACCGAACAGGATATGCACATCCAGTACCCTCATCTTTTCACAGTTTCAGGTATGTATTTATACTCGTTCAAGGACGAACGATTGTTTTAAGAGGGGGAGGATGTAACGACCCGGTCGGTCATTTTGAGAGTTAGAGCCCTGAACCCCTATTAACTGCTTTTCCCAAATCTATTTCTACTATTGTGACTTGCCGGGATGACTGGTTTTGAGTTTTAGAGTGTTTTGAGACACTTAGCCCCTAAATGAGAGCTTAAGCCGTAGGGTTTGGACCGTAGTCGGAACTGTGTGAAGACGACTCCAGAATGGAATTCCGTCAGTTCTGTTAGCTCTGTTAGGTGATTTTGGTTTTAGGAGCGAGTTCGGATTGTGTTTTGGAGGTTCGTAGCTCATTTAGGCTTGAAATGGCGAAAGTCGAATTTTTGGAGTTTTGGGCCGGTAGTGGAATTTTTGATATCGGGGTCGTTTTCTGAATCCGAAAGTTAGAGTAGGTTCGTAATGTTTATTATGACCTGTGCGCAAAATTTGATGTCAATCGGACGTGATTTGATAGGTTTCGGCATCGGTTGTAGAATTTTGAAGTTTCAAGTTCTTAAAGTTTGAATAGGAGGGTGATTCGTGATTTTAGCATTGTTTGATGTGATTTGAGAGCTCAACTAAGTTCGTATGGTGTTTTAGGATTAGTTGCTATGTTTGGTCGAGGTTCCGGGGGCCTCGGGTGTGTTTCGGATGCTCAACGAGTCAT
The DNA here is from genome assembly GCF_000715075.1 of Nicotiana tabacum. Lineage (NCBI taxonomy): Eukaryota > Viridiplantae > Streptophyta > Magnoliopsida > Solanales > Solanaceae > Nicotiana > Nicotiana tabacum. The sequence goes on along the minus strand of NC_134088.1, from coordinate 112,508,878 downwards.
CTTTGGACTTAGAGAAGTGGCAGATTTCTGGTGTTTTATTGCAGAAAAATCCTTCATCGCGTTCGCGAGAGGTGCCTCACGATTGCGTAGAGCATCTGGGAAAGGAAGCAAAGTTTTTCTTCGCATTCATGATGTTGTTCCTGCATTCGTGAAGTTGTAGGACCTTAATCCTACGCGTTCGCGATATGGTCCTCGCGTTCGCGTAGAGGAACGGGGCAGAGGAAGCTTCGGGCATTAAGCCTACGCGTTCGCGAAGAGGTTCCTGCGTTCGCAAAGGGTCCGTTAGCAGAAGGTATGCATTTGCGAGAGTCCCCTCGCGTTCGAGAAGGAGGAATTTTGGGCCAATGGAAGATTGTTCATCGCGTTCGCGATCGTGATGTCGCGTTCGCGAAGAAGAACGCACCTGGGCTGAATTTGAGGTTCAAAAATGAGGGTTGAGTTCATAAAACAAAAATTTGATTGAGAGCTCGGTAGAAGGCGAAATTTGGAGAGATTTTCGGAGGAAGTTTTTGGGTAATGATTCCTAACTCCTTTATGGTTATATTTCACTAATCTATGGTTGATTTCATCATTTAATTTTGGATTTGGGGTGAAAATTTGAGAAAGATTCTTAGGCCGAATTTTGGGGTTTTGATCGAGATTTTGGTATCGGATTTGAGAAATTTTGGTAAGAGTAAACTCGTGAGTGAATGGGTGTTCGTATTTTGCGACTTTTACCCGATTCCGAGATGTGGGCCCGGGGTGACGTTTTGGGCATTTTTCCTAATTTCACGCTTTAGCTTCGAATTAATTAGCTAAATTAGTTACTCGTAGTTATACTTACATTATGCAATTTATTTGAATATATTCGGGTCATTTGGAGTCGGATACTCGTGGCAAGAACGTGTTATCGAGGTGATTTGAGCGGTTCAAGGTAAGTGGCTTGCCTAACCTTGTGTTGGATACTTTCTCCTTAGGATGTCTTGATATTATTTAGTATGTGGGCGCCGTGTACGTGAGGTGACGAGTACGTACACGGGCTGTTACTGCAAAAATCTTGTTTATCCTTTTTAAATCATAAATTGCTTCTCTTATTAAATTGCACTAATATGCTTAATTGTTTAGTATAGACTAGAAAAGCATGCTTACTTGTTTTAACTGCCTATTTGACATTCTGTGCGCCATGCTTAGTTAAATTCCTATTTTCCTTGTCTGTGTTCAGTATAAACTGTATAACTCGATGTCATACCTGCCATTTCATCTTGCGTTACATATTTACTTTGGGACTACAGACGTATTCCGGGAGATCGCCCAGCACTGCATATTTACTTTGGGACTACGGACGTATTCCGGGAGATCCCCCAGCACTGCATATTTACTTTGGGACTACGGACGTATTCCGGGAGATCCCCCTGTACTGCATATTCATTCGGAACAATGGGGCGGTATCCCGTGAGATTCCCCATTGTGCTTACTTTGTTCTGAGCCGAGGGCTCCCTTAACTGTTAAATTTTTGAAAATCTCTTTAACTGTGTCACCATAAATTTTACTTATATATTTTACTATTTATTTTATTATATTTACTCCGGTAGGGCCTTGACCTGACCTCGTCACTACTCGACCGAGGTTAGGCTAGGCACTTATTGGGTTCCATTGTGGTGTACTCATGCCCTTCCCTGCACATGTTTTCGTGTGCAGATCCAGGCGCGAGCTATCAGCCTCGGGGTTAGTATGTGCTGCTGATTTTAGGAGACTTCAAGGTACTACTGCTTGCGTCCGCAGATCTTCGGAATCCCTTCTACTCCCTCGCCTAG